>NW_008583457.1:14047-16798 GCF_000691845.1 Merops nubicus | reverse complement strand
TAAAACCAGGAGCGAGCCTGAATGAAAAGAGGCGGAGACCTGTGCTATTCCCACTCTCCTCTTCCTGTCTTCGGGACTTTCTGCTGAGATCTATAAAAGGGGGAGGAAGGATGTGCAATCACTCTCTCTGCTGGGACCCTTCAGCCAGAGATGCTGCTTTGTTGCTGCTGTTGTTCCCTGTACTGGCATGTGGTGGTGGCCATCCTGGGACTCGGGCCTGTTCTCCAGACTCATTCCCTGCCTCCATCCACATCTGAGGATTGTTCATCCAGCTTCAATCCATTGAGATCCAGTACCAGGGAGCTTTAACGCAGCGTTTTGGTTTTGTATTTTTTGGAAATTTACCCCTCCTTAGCTTTTTACTCCCTATAATCCCTTTACCCTGTTAATCTCTACCCTTCTTCCTTTCTGCTCTCTGTTAAATAATATATTTCAGTTTTATTAACTTTTCAATTGGTGAAAAGCTTTCATTACCCCTGCCTTCCTTTATTTACCTCTACCTGGAAAAAGTAAGATAAAGGAGGGGAAACAAAATTTTGCCTTCTAACCAAGACAAAATCAATTGGTGCCCAACATGGGACATGAGGATTTTAAATTTGGTGTGTGAAAAATAAGAAAAAATTCTAGCTGTAAAACTTCTGGGTTTGCAAGCACTGGGGCTTATAAAGTTCAAAGTGACAGAGAACTTCGTAACCTACCCTGTGATTAGAATGCTAACGAATCTGATTCTTGATTGGATTAAAGGCTTGCTGGGTTACCTATATGTGTATCTGAGGGACAGCGTAACTTTTAAGAATGTTTCTGCTGCAGAGAATCTTTCTTACTCAAAACATGCCTTTGTTGATGAATGCAATAACAATAATATATGTTGCCAGCATGAAAGTAGCGTAGATAAGTGGCACATCATTGCAATCTGTGCTATAGTTCTGAATGCGATACAGTTTATATACATTAGTGGTGCAGTTTCACCAATTGGGGGAGGGACAGCAGCAGCTTTCAGAAGCATGCTCCAAACGGCAAGGAGGCTTCTCGAGCACAATTCTGCCTTCTAACCGAGACAGAATTAATTGGCGCCCAAGGATTTTAAATTTTGTGTGTGAAAAATATACAAAAAATAAGAAAAAATTCTAGTTGTAAAACAATAATCCCCAGTGCTTGCAAAACCAGTTATGTTCAAAGTGACAGAGAATTTCATAACATACCATTTGATTAGAATGCTAACGAATCTGATTCTTGATTGGATTAAAGGCTTGCTGGGTTACCTATATGTGTATCTGAGGGACAGCGTAACTTTTAAGAATGTTTCTGCTGCAGAGAATCTTTCTTACTCAAAACATGCCTTTGTTGATGAATGCAATAACAATAATATATGTTGCCAGCATGAAAGTAGCGTAGATAAGTGGCACATCATTGCAATCTGTGCTATAGTTCTGAATGCGATACAGTTTATATACATTAGTGGTGCAGTTTCACCAATTGGGGGAGGGACAGCAGCAGCTTTCAGAAGCATGCTCCAAACGGCAAGGAGGCTTCTCGGCTGTAGGGGGTGTGAGTGTGGTGCAGCCGCAGTAAAAACGTCAGGACCCCATAGCCTCGGGGCAGCTCTAAACACCTCAACCCAACCTACCATAGTCTCCAGCAAAAAGTCAGAAAGGCCAGTTTTGGAACCTCGGGGATTAAAACCAGCTGTACCCCAGGGGAAATCCTTTCAGCTGCTAACAACTCTCTTTCTCTTGCACTGGTAACAACTCATCGCAAACAACTACAAAAGTCTGATAGACAGCCCCATTGAAGATCCTGGCGAAGGAACATCGACTGGATTAAATTCCACAAGTAATTCAAAAGCAGGGGACTCAGACCATAAAAATGAAGTGGTAACTATATCCTCCAACCCTCAAAGACATGAGGCACCTGCGCCAGGACTTCAGCAGAGATCTGTGTGAGTCTCTCCTGGCTTGGCGGCTAATGTGCTGGGACCGTGGGACACACATAATCAAACCTGATGAGAGAGAAGCTTGCCAGCTGGGGTCACTGTCTCAGGATGCTGGGGTAGATAAGACTTTATGAAGGCTGACTGGAATCCACACATTTTGGGTCCACCTTACCACTGCTATTAAAGCCAGATACCCCTCCAAATATGATCTGCCGTGGGTGCCAGTCAAGTGGACAAGCATGGAGCTGGGAATCTCCTCTCTGAGACAGATGGCCATACTGGGCATAGTTTACTCAGAGGGCCAGCTCCCTGTGAGTCCTGATGAGATGTGTATGCAAATGGGTCTCCTAAAAAAGCTCACCCAAGGGGCCCCTAGCAATTATACCTCGGCACTGGAAGTGAAGATCCTGGAGGGATTTGGTAATAACCCCCCAACCATCCAGGAGTTTTCAAACCAACTGAGACAATATGAGGACAGTGTATCAGAAAAAAACCCTGGTATCAGCTATAGAGGCCCTGCAGAAGGACATGAAGGAAGTCAAAGCTTTCATGTCTGAGAGTAAGAAGGGGAATAACACCTCACCTTCCTGTTTCCCCTCTGAGTGGACCCAGGTGTCAGCTGTCAGGAGGAGGCGCACTTTTAACCCCCCAAAAAGATCATTTCAGGTGCAGCGAGGAACATCACGTGGAGACCTGTGGCGCACGCTCTGTGACCATGGTGAGGACATGAACAGATGGCACCGCCAGCCCACCTCTGTGCTGTGGAACCGTGTGCAGGAGCTGAGAAATGGTAACAGTGGGGGTAACACATCCAGGAG
>NW_008583457.1:0-13642 GCF_000691845.1 Merops nubicus | reverse complement strand
ACACAGGACCCTGTGACAGGTGCGGCAACCATCCCCAGAATTAGAGGTGCCCTTCCTCCAGCCAGGCAGAGGACAGGGATGACGACAGAGTATGTTGGGACATTTATGTAAGATGGCCTGGCAGCTCGGGAAGCTGCAGGTACTGAGCTTTAGGGGACACAGGCACCCTGATACCCTCAGACTATAAGGGATCAGAGACTATAACAATATCTGGGGTCACTGGGGGATCTCAGGATCTGACCATGCTGCAGACTGAGATATGTTTAACTCGGAATAAGTGGGAGACATTCAAAGTAGTAACTGGTCCTAAGGCACCCTTCATCCTTGGAACTGACTTCCTGCGGGAGGGATATTTCAAAAACCCCAAGGGATACAAAGGAACATTTGGGTAGCAGCTGTAGAGACTGATGACAAAGATCAGCTGTCTGCCTTGCCTGGCCTGTCAGATGAATCGTACGTACCAAGGTAAAAGCCATCCAGCTAGCCCTGGACGTGGCAGAGGAAAGGAAGACCTATTTGGGCTGCTGACCTCTGGCAAGACATTGCCATGTGTTTGGACAAGCTGCCAGTAAGGATCAGACACATAGATGCTCACAACAGCCCTGTACGGCCTGTGCACAAGGAGAATGGGGAGTGGAGATTAACAGTGGACTTCCGTGGCCCAAACAAAGTGACACCAGCTATGAGTGCAGCTGTGCCAGACATGCTGGAACTGCAGTATGAGCTGGAATCGAGGGAGGCCACATGGTATGGCACGATAGACATAGCTAATGCCTTTTTCTCCATACCCATAACAGAGGAATGCAGGGAGCAGTTTGCCTTCACCTGGAGAGGTGTGCAGTACCGGTGGAATCCTCTGTGGCAGGGGAACCGGTGGTCCAAATACAGGTTTGGGGAGGCCTGGCAAATAGACTTCATCACCCTGCCTCGATCCCGCAGTGGCAAGCAGTATGTGCTAACGATGGTGGAAGGGAGCACGGGGTGGCTGGAGACTTACCCTGTGCCTCATGCCACTGCTCGCAACACCATCCTGGGCCTGAAGAGGAATGTCCTGTGGAGACATGGCACTCCAGAAAGGATCGAGTCAGACAACGGGACCCATTTCAAGAATCATCTTGTCAGTGGCTGGGCAAAGGAACACAGGATTAGTTTGTTGTAACTTGTGCGGATATTTAATGTTATTAAAATGATTTTGACACCCTATTTTCCATGTCTATTTGATTGTGGCATTTATATACTCAAATATCTAACATGAACTCAAACTTAGTTTATAGAATCATAGAATTGTTTCAGTTGGAAAAGACCTTTAAGATCATTGAGTGAAGCCATTAATGTAACAGTGCCAGCTCAACGCTAAACCATGTGCCTAAGCACTTCATTTACATGTCTTTTAAATACTTTCAAGGGTGGTGAATCCACCACTTCCCTGGGCAGCCTGTTCTAATGCTTGACAACCTTTTCAGTGAAGTTTTTCCTAATATCCAACAGAAACCTCCCCCTGCACAACTTGAGGCCTTTTCCTCTTGTTCTATCAGTTGGAAGAAGAGATTGCTCCCCACCTCATTACCACCTCCTTTCAGGTGGTTGTAGAGGGTAAGAAGGTCTCCCCTTAGCTTCCTTTTCTCCAGGCTAAACAATCTCAGTTCCCTCAGACACTTTTTCCGATTTGTTCTCTAGACCCTTTGCCAGTTTTGTTGTCCTTCTTTGGACATGCTCTAGAACCTCAGTGCCTTTCTTGTAGTGAGGGGCCCAAAACTGCATCCAGTATTTGAAGTGTGACCTCACACATGACCAGTACAGGGACATAATCACTTCCCTCATCCTGCTGGCCACACTGATAAAAAGCAGGATGCCCTAGGCCTTCTTGGCCACTTGGGCACAGTGCTGGCTCATGTTCAGCCAGCTGTTGATCAACATCCCCAGGTCCTTTTCCACCAAACAGCTTTCCAGCCACTCTTCCCCAAGCTTGTAGCATTGCCTGGGGTTGTTGTGACCCAAGTGCAGGACCTGACACTTGGCCTTGTTGAACCTCATACCACTGGCCTCTGCAGATCAGTCCAGCCTGTCCAGGTCCCCCTGTAGAGCATTCCTACCCTCAGGCATATCTACGCTCCTGCCCAGCTTTGTGTCCTCCACAAACTCACTGAGGGTGCCCTTGATCCCCTCATCCAGATCATTGATAAAGGTATTGAACAGAACTGGCCCAAATTTTATTATGCTTTGGCCATCGTTACTTGATAATAGTAGCTAGACATATGTCTGTGTGCATAAGGACATTGATATAAAGTCTCATCCAAAAGAATCTTCTCCTGTGAATTGAGGTCCAACAGTTACATTTCTGGAGTGTGAAGACATAAAATATTCATTATTAATTTAAAATACATATTTAGTTTTGTGTTTTAGTCCTCTCTGTGATGAAGGTTTTTCTAAAAATTGCACTGAATAATACAAAATAGCCACCACATTTCCCACCATTTTGTTCATTAATTTCACTGTATTTCTAAAGTGATGACAGAATATATATAAAATATTTCCAGGGTGATGTAAGCCACTTTTTCTTTACCCAAGGCATTCAAAGAAGACATACATACAAAGAGAGTGAGTTAATTTCATAACTCATTGATGACAGCATAACCACTGAGTAGCATAAAAAAACAGAGCAACAAGTCAATTATATGTTGTCATCACTAATGTGTGAAAATACTTTTTTAATTCTCCCTCCTCCAGACACGATCATATTCTTATTTAAAACACAGCAGATTTACACTATAATTCAATGTGTCACTTTAGGGAATTTGTAGGAAGAAAGTTAACAGAGACAGGCATTTGACATTGTCCAGAATGTGAATTTTTTCTATTTTGCAGAAGTAACACTTCTGTATACACATTTTCAAACTAGAGCGAATTACAATTTGAAATAATCTAAAGACAAGGAAAGCAAGACTTTTAGGTTCCTTTTCAGCTGAGTTTCAGTTTCTGTCATCAAGAAATTGGAAACTAGTGGCATCCATATGTGAATGTTTATGAGGAGCAAACTGTAATTATATTAAATATGTATAATGTAGTGACTGTATATCTACCACTAATCATACAATACAGAACCTTTAACCTCTGAGTGACCAGTTTCAGACTGAACTCCGCCAGTTGTGACTAAAGGTTACTGCCACATGACAGTTATCAGGGGCCTATGTGAAGCATGTTGCTAGTCCTAGCCTAACTCCAGGAAGATAGATGGTGATCCCTGTTGTCCGCAAAGGAGTCATATAGGCAAAAGAATACAGGGAAAATTTATCTGAAGCAGCTATGATTTTACTCCCCTGAATCAGATATTTGAGCATCTGCAAGCAACACTTTGCCCGTCTTCACATGTCTATGATACAGTGAATCTACATCTAAGTGTTACTGCTTTGAAATTTATTCACAGCACATAAACGCTCACTGTTTTTCTCTTCACCAATGTGATTTTATGTGGTTTAAAACTGCTTATATTGACATGCTAGTTTTATTGTTTGCTGTAGTGTATATATGTAGATGGATGTTTGTGGCTGGATAAAACTTATTCAATAATATGACTATATCTAGATGTTTGGATAAACATAGCATAGGAGAAGTTCACAGAAACTAATTGTTTAACTTTTAATATGCTCCTTTTAATACTAAACTGCTCTTTCATATTGGAAAAGCAATAGTTTTTTAAAAGCAACGTTTTTAAAAATGAAAATGCAAAAAGGATAGTCTGTCTACAAGATTTCTTTGCTGGTAAAGTAATCATACAATAGCCTTATATTTTTTAAGGTTTAAATATTGTAGGAAGTGCAGAAGTACTTTGGGAGTTTTAACCATTTTATGTAAACCATTCCTTATTATCAAAGGGCTATCTTCTGACATTGCACAGGGATAGAACTATACAGTAAATAATGAATTGTGGGATGCAGCCAGGCTTGCAGAAAATAACCATTTGAGGGATGGTGCATGAACAGAAAGCTGTAATTTTGACAGGTGGCAAGGTGTCGTGTCACCAAGCCTTTCTAAAGCCTCATATCTCATACCTATTGATTAATGGCTCTAATTAAGGAATGAAATCAAGCATGTGAAGACAGGAGATCGCTTTAGGTCCTTGTTTGGTAGTTTTCTCTTCCTGGCACACAACTCATCCATCTAAATATCACTGCTTTTTCATTTATTACAGTTGGATGATACCAAAAAGGAACTAGAGGAGGTGCATGCTGATTTTGTAATGGTCATGCAGGAACTTGATTTGGCAAAAGCTGAGGTAAGACAATGTGTGTGAGCATTGTCTAAATGAATGCTGCAATGCAAGCTGGTTGTTTGTCCTCTTTGTGGTAGTGGTCAGTGAATGCTTTTTATAATTTTTTTTTTTTTAATAGTAGAAGGAATTTTGTTCTTACTATCCAGTTTTCTACCTGCTGGTGTAGAATAACTGATTTCAGTGTCAGTATTGTATATGTGCATATATATAAGATCATGATACAACTTTTCATATGAAAACTTGCAGACCCTGTTTATTCATGCTAACTTTGTTTAAATACAAGGCTTCAAATTAATGTTCAAATTTTAAAAAAATAAAAAGAATAGTTTAATTATGTGATTGTTGATATTATGAAAATGAGGAATGAAAATGAGTTTTGTTAATAAATCCAGTTTATTCATTAATTATGTGTAATGTCAGCTGTATAGTAAGGCTGCTTAAAACAGAGAAATACTGATTTCCCCCTGCCCCAATATTATGTGTTCCAACTTAATTTCAAATACTCTGAAAACTTTCTGTTGCTTTTCCTAGCTGCAGGAAGCCACTAATAGGACCAGCAATACTGGGGGGGGGGAAATTGTAACATGCTAAATCATTCATATAGTTAGACACAAATCAAAATAATTCTAGAGCAATGAAAGTTTAGAAAAATATTATTGAGTACAACTTAATATTATGTATTTTTTCCTCCATTGAAAATAATAAATAAAAAAAAATAAGCTTTTCAATTCTGTTGAAAATTTTCTTTTGATGTATTCTAATTGCACTAAAATATGTCATCAGCTTATTTTATTAGGTTTGCATGCTGTACAAAACTGAGACAGTGACAGAAGACTCATACCTTAGCAAGCAAAGTAATGCAAAAATATCTGTATTAACTTATTCCAAAACTCAGAGTTATGCCTGATTCTTTAGTTTGTTGAATTTTTACTCAAGGGCTAAAGCACATATTCTTAAATATTTCTGATGACTATCAGTAACAGAAATACAACTTAATAAAATAAATAAAAATGAATCTGCTGTATGGCTGATGTTAACATTTTAATTTACTCAGGTATACTCTGATTAGTGATAATTTCTGCAGTTCGAGAAAGAGATTTAATGGTTCAGTAGGCACAAAAAGTTTGCATACGCTTGTAATCTGACACAGATATAGTCACTTGTCCCTTAGCTCACAAACCCATGCAACTCCTAGCATTATAATGAAAATCTGCTAATGACCTAACTGTATCAAACACATGAACCTAATCCAGTGTTAGTTTATTTATTTATTTATCTAATATCTTGGATTATACAATTGTAACACCAGCATGTAATATCCAGTAGTCCCGAAAGGTACTCCATGGAATGCTGACTGTAATATATGAAGGGAATACTGTGATTCAGGTTTGGTCATAACTGTGTGCTGTACAATATATTTTATTTTCTAGAGAAACTACATTATGCTAAGGAAGGTTAAAAAAAAAAAAAAAAAAGTTTCTTTCCCTCCATTTGTTTTGTTAGCTTTTCTTTAATATTTTTTATAAATTAATGTTACATAGTGTCTCATCTCATTTATTTATATTTTAAGAATCTTTCTTTAAGATTACAATCAGCAATAAAATCATTGCTTACTGAAGCAAGCAGACTTTGAATCCAACTATGCACATTAGAAGGATGTTACACGCTGCACACTTTTAATAATGATCATTTAGAAGATAATTTTAGCTTCCACACAAGGGAAAAATGGATTTTTGATGAGTTCTTATATGACCATATGTGGTATTAGTCAGTGTGAGGTATTGCTAGCGAGCTCATTGCTTTCAAAAATCAAAGTTAAATGGTTCATCTATCATCAGAATTTGTGTCTGGGCGACTTGTCTGAACATCAGTATGATTTATGGTTTGAATTGGAGGAGTCAACCATGCATGTTTCTTAGTTTATCGTTTTATGCTGTCTTCAATTAAATGTCTATAAACACAGTGATGGCTTTATGACATTGTCCATCAATAAAGACTATCAGATTTTGCATGAGAATATGTAATTTTCAGAAAAAATAATGACCTTTTGACTTCTATGTACCCTGTTGTACACATGATATATATGGCATGTTTAGACTTCAGTTTTTATCCCCGATCCATTTGATTGTAATCTTACAGACTAATTAAGACAGTGGCCATATTTTATTTAACATAATTTAGATAGACTACCATATAGGATTTTTTGATTAAACTATCAAATAGTGATGTATTCTGTAATAATAATAAGATATAACAGGTATATATCTCTAAAAGTATTTAGAAAATATATTATTTTAATTGTACTAAAACAGACTGAAAGTGATATCAGAACAGTGTATTGCATATTGATTCAGCATTTGATTATTTTACCATTTCAAAGTTTTTTTTTTTTCCTTTTTTTCCCTAAGACAAAATAATGCATACATTAAAATTAAACCAAACCATTCTGCAAAACGGATGAATACTAAAAAAACATAGGCTCTCATTTTCTTCAGGGACATTGAATAATGATACTTTCACTCTTCATATTTATAAATTATGGTATAGTATACACAGTGGCAGCATATGGAGGTTGAATCATTTTCTGCACAGCTGTGCCCTGATATTGCTGTCGACAGCAATTCATTGTAAAAAAAAATAAAAAAATTAGTATTCCAGTTCTTAAGGCTATACTGAATATCTTTTCAATATGTTTTTATTGGATAATTGTGTATTATGTGATTTATTTTTTTTTTATATGCTGTGTAATATGAAGGTGAATAAAGTACATTTAGCTGACATGGAGTTAGCATATCTTCTGAGTAAAATTTGGACTGCAGAAGCAAATATTGCATATGCAAAATCCAGCTAACATGAACACTCATGCTCCTACCATCCTTCACATTCCAAGAGAGGGAACACATGAGACATGGACAAATATGTGTTTGTTCAATATTTCACCAACTTAGGTTGGTGAAAATCATAAACATAATGTATGCTGATTCCAGCCTGCCTAATATTCTTCTGAGCCTTTGTGGAGATGCTTGCTGTAAATTTTTCCATCCCATGAGGCCATGAGCTGAATTCATTTTGTGTTGGGTGCATCCACACAGGTTACAAACTGGCAGACACCAGATGGTGCTAGGGAGACAACTGCCAAAAATCGACACAAACTTAAGTCAAACAGAAGTTAATAGTGTCTGAGATTTTGCTATTGAGTAGATGTCTGTTATTGGGTAGGCAGATTTTCCCTTTGTCATAACAGTTAATATCCTTGCAAGTATGTCTTCTCAGGCTATTTCTCTCTCTTCAATGTGACTTGAATTATTCAGTTTTCAATTTCCCATTATTCTTTTGCCAGGTAAGTAAAAACACATAGAAGAGTAAGTAAATTAATTAGTTAATGTTCATTAGTTAACTGTTTCCTTCACATGTTTGTTTTTGAAGCTTTAGCTAAGTGAGGTAAGATAATCAAGTTTCTCCTGTGTAGGCTACATATAGCATGTATAACATCTAGATGTAGCAGATGTTCTTAAAATTTTGTCACATAATATCTATGAACAAATACATTATATTATTTCTATGGCAGTGACACATAATGAAAAAATTGATATTTCTTTTGAAGAAAACAATATTAAAAAAAAAAAAAAAAAAAAAAGGGTGGCCTGCTACCTGAGATATCTAGGTTTTCCTAAGACGACTGTGAAAATGCCAAATTTGCAACACTCAGACTCTCAAACTTTGAGAATCTTAAATGAGATGTCAGAAAAGGCATCATAGTAGTTCTGTATTATATGCAGTCTAATTGCAGGGTACCCTGATCTCAACAAAAATATGTTGTATTATGTCCTGTAAAGCCATAACCTACCTGAAGTAAATGTATCCTGAAAAGTGACTGAAGCTTGCTGAACAAGTTTGGTTTTTTTTTTTTTTTTTTTTTTTTTTCTAAATGCTATAGCATGTCATACAGTCTGTCAGATTTAGTTCCTTCTGTTGAAGACATAAATCTTTCACCCAGTGGCATATACAGCCATTTGTATCACAGGACTTTTTGCCTGTAGTATATGACAACATTTTAAACTGGATTTGGTAGTTCTTCTAGACTCCTCATTGTAGTTTGGGTTTTCTGGTACTAGAACCAACTATAACCTCATTTGATAGTAAAATATTTTCTTGCTAAACCTCTAAGGGAGCTGTGGAAGGATGAAATCAACTGGGTAGTTTTTGTTGTATGTGTTGTGTTTTATTAAGCATGAAAACCTATGAAAACCTTCTCTGAAAACTTATGCATGCAGAGGAGACATTTTTACAGAGAGAAGCTTTCCTAAAATGAAGTTAGCATTCTTGTTAGTTCTTCTGCTTGTTATCCAGGATATTGTATGACTGGCTGAAAAGCAGTTATCAGGAAAATTTATGATGTAGATATTGGTTCTAGTATAATGAAAATTATATTTATTGTACCTATCACCTATTTTCAGAACAGTAATTTCTGTATACCAAGAGAGTCCAGGTAGTGTGATCTATTTTGGGGTCCTCATATCACAGAGAGTAAATTAAGTAATGCTGTAACATCTTTGACTTGGTTGGAGCCTATGAGCCACCTTTGTTTAGGGCTACATATCTAAATTTAATTACATTACATGTGGAATGTCTGTCAGTGTTAGGAATGACAGCAGGTATCCATATGTTCTAGAACTCAGGGAGCTGATGTCTCAGCGTATAGACTTAATTTAAACAGACACTCAGGTATCTGTGTTTTAAATTTACAAACAGCCGGTACCTGAGAACAGTATCCTGTACAGAGAATCCTTGTAACTGTGACAGGAAGATGTACTGTACAAGTCATCCTTGTTATGCTCTATTAAAATGTCAGCACTTTCTAATGGAAACCACATGGTGCTATGGTTGTTTTGTTGTCTTAAGCACAGAAAAGAACTGCAATATACACTAGCAAGTGTGAACACTATGTGCTAATATATGACAACCACAAGAAGACTGTGTCTTTAAAAAAAATTGAATTGTATAGAATCATCAAATTATAGCATTATAGGAAAATTCAACTTGGAAGGGATCTCAGAAGGTCTCTGGTCCAACTGATTGCCCAAAACAGGCTCAGCTGTGAGGTGAAAAGAAGTTATGCAGGGTTTTCCCTAGCCTACCACAACCTCTTCCGGCGTGTGATTCTCCTCATGGACATTCTCCATACTAAAGCTGCCTTGTTACGTCTGTTGCCCTTCATCCTCTCACTGTGCACTATCATAAAAAGCCTGACTCCATTTTAATAACGTTCCTGTAGCTACTGTAAGACTGCTGTGAGGTACCTCCAAAGCCATATCTTCTCCCGACATAACAAGCCCGGGTCTCTCAGATTCTACTCACAGGTCAAGAGCTCTGTATCTCCAACAAAAACCCACTGACTAATTAATTCCAGTTTCTCTTTTTTTTTTTTTTTGTTTGTTTGTTTGTTTGTTTGTTTGTTTTTATGCTGGAGAACTCAGAACTAGACACAGATGTGATCTCATGAGTGACTAGTAAAGGAGGATAATAATTTCCCTCAATCTTCTGCCTCAGTTCTTGCTAAAACAGCCGAGGATGCTGTTGGCTTTTTTTTTTTGCTACCTGGGTACCGTGCTGTATCATGTTCAGTTTGCCAAAAGCTGTAGGTAATTTCCAACAGAGATGCTCCTCAGATAGCCTATCCAAAGCCTCCATCAGTCCAAGAGGTTCTTCATCCTTTGGTGTGGGACATGGCTTTTGTCTTTGTAGAATGTCATAAGGTTCACAACTCCATGTTTGTCCTTGCTTCACTGGGACAGAATCATAGGCCAGCCATGGTCTGCAGGCTGTCAGCAGTTTGGAGTCAGGCAGGGCAGCTGACCTGAGCTGGCTAATAGGTGTATACACCATACATCCTATACCATAAACATCATGCTCAGTGTAAAGCGGAAAGTTTGTTGAGAATAGGAGGGCTTCTGAATTGGGCTACTGCTCAGGCTAGGCTTATCTTCCTGCTTCTCCCCATTCCTGGAGGGGAACACTTACCAATCTTCTCCTGAGGACTGCTTTCCAATTTATTGTTACCACTGTAAGTTCACTAAGTGGAATGTACCTCTGTATACTTTATATTGGTATTGATATCAGTTTTGTTGTTTCATTAAATCCATTTTCATTTCAGCCCACAGGTGCCCTCTTCTTTTCCTGATCCACTTTCTTGTCTGGGAAGGACTCATCAGGTCAGAGAGAAATGGCTGTAGTTTAGCATAGATACATGCTGAACACTGACAGTTTATTTGGTGTCCAGTGATTCTTTGGGGTCTGAATTAAATAGCTTACCTGGAGTAACCATAGAATCATAGAATGGAATCATAAAATGGCTGAGATTGGAAGGGACTCTAGAGATCATCTAATTCCACCTCCTTGTCATGAGCAGGGATGCCTCTCAACTAGACCAGTTTGCTCAAGGCCTCATCCAAATTCACCTTAAACACCCCCATGGAGGAGGCATCCATAACCTCTCTGGGAAATCTATTCCAGAGTCTTGTCACCTTTGTACTGGAGAACTTCCTAAGGCAGAGTCTAAACCTACTCCCCTTCCATTTAAAACCATTTCCCCTTGTCCTGTCACTGGACACTCTTGTGAAAAGTCTCTCTCCAGCCTTCCTGTAGCTTCCCTTCAGGTATTGGAAGGCTTAACAATCCTAGTGCCCTCAGCCTATCCTCATGGCAGAGATGCTCCAGCCCCTGGATCATCTTTGTGGTCCTCCTGTGGACACATTCCAACAGATCTGTGTCCCTCTTATGGTGGGGACACCACACGTGGACACAATATTTGAGGTGGGGTCTCACAAGAGCAAAGTAAAGGGGGAATCAAATCTTTAATCTGAGAGTCTCAAAGGGCTGAAGTTTTAACAGACTTGACCAAACTCTTACAAGCATTCATTATGCTGGTGATGTGGGTGGGAGGGCTGCTGGGTGCAATTTTCTGGTAAGGGTTTCCAGAGTTCCTTTTGAAGCTGTGGGCAGGTTTAGCAGTGTTGGTTATTGTTTTTTTTTTTTGTGGTTTATCATGTCTGGGTGTGGAGTTACACACAGCTGCTGCCCTGCTATTTTCTTTGCTGTTAGCTTAATACAAATTACAAATACTTTTCTAGTTACTACGATTTCTGATTTCTGTGGGATGATAGTGAGCAAAGAGAATTTGGAATACCCTCAAGACGCTTCCATAACCTTGATCATATTGTTGAGCATTCTGAGTGTCTTTCAGTTCTTGGTTGTGCTTAGGCTAAAACATAGGACATGGTGTAGCAGCTGCAACCCCTGCAATGAGTCCTGAAGCTCTCTTGGGTCCCACGACAAGCACTGCAGCTGCTCAACCTCCAATGGGGGTGATGTATCTGACTGAGGGACTCAACCAGTGCAAGTGTCAGTTGCCCCTATAGGGAAGAAGAAATACACAAAAGGAGCAGGTGGAAGAACTGAAGGTGACCACTCGATCTCTATGTCTAAGGGAGCTGCCAAATATATGTAAAGATTACAGTCACCGTGAAGGTGAGCAACTTGTTGCTTAGCTGCTCTGATGCTGGGATAATGGAGCCAACGGTTTAGTCTTAGAGGTTAGCGAAGCCAGGCAGTTGGAACCAAAAGCTAGAGAAGTGGGTATTGACAGGAGTGTTGCAGAAGAGGCAGATCCCCTCTCTGGAGGGGGATTTCTGCTGAGCATCCGTGCTGAGCATCAGTAACAGGTATCCCTTTAGAAATGATGTCGTATACCACCCAGGCAAGTGCACAGCTGCTGAGAGTGGTGCTAAGAGTCTGAGGAAACTAGCTGTGTGCAAGCTGATTTTCTGACCTGGATGACCTGAGGACACCAATAGGTCCAGATGAAGTCAGTTACCAGACCCACGAGAAGCAGGTAGGTATTGAGCGCACTACCATCATATGCCGATATACTAGCATTGTTTAGCTGGAAGGCACCAGCAATGTTTAGCTGGATGAGGCACCAACGGCAGGTGACATAGCTGCTTATCTGCAGCAATATGTAGACAATCTCTCTTCCTCCCAATGGGCTGATGTCTCTGCTCTTGAAAAGCCATCTCACAAATCTGGGGAACAGCTCAGGGAGGTGAACAAAATACTGTCCCGGATGGAGGATAGGTCCCATTCCCCACCTGTGCCAACAAGTGTCTCGGTCATCAGGGGAAAACATTTTCCTGTAAGGCCTGCTCATAGAGGTGGTACACGCTCCGAGGCACCCTGTGGTTTTTCCTGTATAACTATGGGGAAGACATAAGAAACTGGGTTGGAAAATCAGCATTGGTCTTGCAGGCAGGCAGGCATGCATGAGCTGCAAGGTGAAACAATCACAAAAGGGGGACTCCCTCAGGAAAAGTGCTGCTCCAGTTTCCAGTGGGTAGCCCCCCAGATGGTATAGATGGGCTTATTTATCAAATGCAAGTAATGGTTATGGAGGTCCAGTCCATATGAGCTGTGCTGGTCCATATATACAAAATGCAAGTGATGAAGGTTGAATCAGCCCTGAATCACATATCGATGACGTCGACAACCAGGTAGGAAAGACCTTTTCTCTTGGTTTTTTCTCAAGGCCTGGTGTCTTCATTTAAGGTCTCAGGGCAGGACCCAATGAAGCAGAATTTGTGTTCCTCCTCCCTGTCCCTCAGTTTTCTGCAGGTAGAGAGAAAAACAAAGGAAGGCAGGGGTAAGATAGGCTCTGCACTAATTGGAAGTTACTAAACATAAAGTATATTGTTTAACAGGGAACAGCAAGCAAGAAAGGAGGTATATATATATACAAAGGTGGGAGGAATACAAAGTCAACATAAGATATACAAAACCTGAATCTCGGGTCGCAGTAGGATTGCTCAGAGCCACGTGTAATCAGGCACACTGATGCTCCAGCACACCAAGACAAAAAGCAGGATAGCAAGAGAGAGAAACACCCACTTCCTGCCTCTTTTAAAGAGTGTGGAGAGGAAGGGGAGGGAATAAATTGCTTTCCCCCCGAACCCTCCTGGATCCTAGGGATCACCTGTCCCACCCCCAAGCCTCAAAACACAACACCTGGCCAGCTCAGGTGAAAACCACTTAGAAAATCACCCCGAGGTGCCCTGACTGAATTAACATCAGATGTTCCACCTGTAAATTTAACAGTTAACAGAGTTAAAGTTAACTGTTAAAAGTTAACAGACTGGCTCTTCTTGCAATGAATTAGGGAGTTTTATTTATGTGGTGGGTGTACTATGTAGGGTTTCCAGTTATTGGAAGGGCTCCCTGGCTGTCCATTACAAGCAGAGCTCCCAGTGACGGTGGGACAACATTTAAACCAGGAGAAGAAAGGGATTCTTTATGTAATGATGGTGTTTCTTGATAATTAGC
>NW_008583456.1:0-14280 GCF_000691845.1 Merops nubicus | reverse complement strand
TCTCTCTCTCTCTCTCTCGCTGGGGGGGGGAAATGTATTAAACGTAGAATTGTTGACCTGTCAAAAGTCAACAAAGAGGGAAAGCAATGTTCATCCAGTAATGTCTTGAGATACTGCAAAGATATTCAGCAATGTCTTGAGGCACAAAATACAAGTTACTTTAACAAGCACTGGGTTCACTTTTGTCTAGCATCCTCCCCACAAGACAAGGAGTCATTATGGCATATAATAGTTACCTTAGTTTGACTTCAGATTGCAGAAAAAGGGTATTTTGTATGTGAGATGCTGGGGTTTGAACCCCAAGCCCTGAATTAAGGTTGACATATGAGTGATTCCCATAGCCCTTCAAAAAGAGGTGGTGAGTTTGCCTTATAGCTTCCGTGTGGCCGGCCCTGCAGGGAGAGCCAGAAGGGAAATGAGCCCCAGGGGTCCCGCATTGAGTTGACAAAGGTCAGGTGTCTGCTTGGGGATAAAAGCTGGGACCACTTGCAGGGAGTCAGGAGTGTCTGTCTGTGGAGTGCACTCCACAGAGCTTCCTGGTTCAGGGCAGACCTCCTGACTCTCCCTGGTGCTGGGCCCTGGTCTGTTTAGACCTTTGTGAATGCAGGCTAATTGGGTGAGAGTTGCCATGTGGGCACATTTTTCTTATGTATTTAACTTGCTAGTCTGGCTGTTTCCCATACCAACTATGGGAACCCTTGGTTCACTGTTTGTACCACCTGTTGTGGGCCAAGCCACATCTCTTGTGAGATCGTTGGGGGTGGTGTCGCTTATGTACCAGCTGATTGACTTGTTTGTACCCCCAGCGATCATTCATGTAATGTTCTTCTTGTTTACAATACAGTCTTTGTATTGGTTCATCTTCCTGCTGGTGGTGCTATCATTTTTGTTGGGCCTGGTCATTGGCAAAACAGTATGACAATAGGAAATTTCAGCACTCAGACATCCAAAAGGAAAATACTTTTTCTCTTACTAGAGTTTTAACAGAAAATAAAGCCAAGCCAGTAAACAAGATGGAGGCTCAGCTTTCCAAAGTGATGGACCCTTCTTTAACGACAAATACTGTGTCTCTTCAGAATATCTGCCTAGGTGGATCCTAATCATAAACCAGTGAAATTTTAAGTGTTTTCACTAGTTATTTCTTCTGAGGTAACATGTACATTCAATCTGTCTGTTCTTCTCCTTTCTCTGATTTTTGTTTACAAGGTGTCAACTAAATGTTTTCCAACTCTTTTTTTAGCACATTGTCACAAAGGCTACCTCTTTCCTTTTCCTGAGGACAGTGAAAGAATATCTTATTTCAATCAGGACATGCAAAATAGGAGAAGGGAGGCTATATAACAGAAGAATATTTAAAAGAAGTATTGCTACAGGTTCTGGGACAGTCTGAATTCAGTAATAAAAGTCAGAGTCACAAATTCCAGGTAAACACAACTTAGTTACTTATAGGCCTTTCGTTGCTCAGTGTAGACAGTGGATAACAGCCCCAGCTCCCAGGATAATTATTTTACAAATACTGTTAATATGAACTAGGTAGAGGAGGGTTATTCATGACTGATGCAGAAGATGCAGAACTGTTCTCATTCAGATTTCAGAGCGAGAGATAGATTTCAGTTTAGTATTTCAGGTCATTCAAAGGTAGTTATGGGTGCCCAAAAAAATGTATTGTATAATCTAAACTCTCAGATTGATCTAGCAAATCTAACTGCTATCTAGCTTTATATTCTGGAAAAACCCTTCAGAACCACTTTTAAGTAGATTTAAAAAAAAACAAATCAAACTGTTGTGTAAAGTAACAACTTCAGCATAAAGGAGGTATGTCTTTGGAAAGTGTTACCTTAAATCTTCTTCCAAAAAAAGATGTTTAATCAACCAGTTCCAGACATGCAATTCTATATATAAACATCCAAAAATTTTATATCAATAGTTATGCGATAACATTATGTTCATTTGTCAAATATATTTTTGATGCTTTGTCTACCATTTGTCAAGAGTATTTTTTTCAGTATTGGGCAGCCACTAGGGTTAAAAAAAAAAAAGAAGTGAAAAGAAATGGTAACTTCTCAGATAAACTGTTCACCCTGGAGACCTTAGTGATGACACATTTCCTCTCTTCTGTGTGTGTACTGCGCTTAAGCATCCATACATTGTCTTCAGTCTTCTTTACACCAAATAAATGCCAAAATAAGTAGGTAAACAATTAACCTTAAGACTATCTCAGAAGTGGGTGCAATAGCTGTTTTCTCAGTCTTAAGTTACAGATTTTCCAGCAGAACTGTTTTTTCACTCTGTGCAATCTGTGGCACAGGAGTTTAGCTGTCTGTAGCCCATGGCCCAGTTTTGTGTGGCACAGTTATGTGGCCTTGGCTCAGCTTTACTGAAAAAAGCTGAGCTGTGAGAGAGGATATAGGCTACCATCAAGATTTTCTTCTTGAGAAAAAATAAAAACAAAGACAGAAGTAAAATTGTTGAAATGCAAGTAGCAACTCAAGGACTCAGAGAAAAGCATTGATATGCAAATGTGTGAAATACTGAAAAGAAGCATCAAGTGAGAAAATGAGAACTTAAAAATATCAAGAACCAGCCTATTCCAAGGACCAAAAAGGGCCGGACACTTGAGCACCTGATTAATGATTGTTTGGACAGCAGAGACTCATTACATGCCTGCACTGCAAATACTGAGCATACTTGTGCTTAGTCTAGTTATTCTTAAACTACTTCCTCTATGTATTTAGCCAGTGAATAATTGCAGTATATTTACAAACTGTATATAGTACTACTACAGTACTACTAAAGAGCCTCTGCACATGGTGAAAGGTGCCCATATTAAAGGGACCCAATAAATAAAAAGCTATATTTGATGACTCCAATGCTCAATGAATATAGTGACATACTGAGAAAAAGTACATTGGCTTATGGAAGATAAAAACCTGCTCTTTTCTTTGCGTGTGTGTTAACAGATAGTGACAAAGAGAGAATATTAATGTTTTATATAATGAAAATATTAATTTTGCACTCTAAACTTTGGTCTCTAAGCACTTAAGACTGTATATTGATGTACAATATCTATGATTTGTGAGAATTTGACTTACGTAAATTTCATAAGAAAGTCATATAATATTCAAAATAAAGTAGGGAAAAAAATCCAACCTAAGCCAAACACAACTATGGCTATGTATCAGGTTGCACAAAACTAAACTCCTACAGAGCAAGTGTTTGAAACTTGCAAACACCAACTGTTAAAAACGACAGAGTCTGGCTCTGTATAATAACTAAATAATTATTTGCTTTAACAAAATTAAATGAGGTAGCAGAGCAAAGTCACAGTGCTGAGAGCTTAGTGTTAAAACACCAAAGTGATATAAGGAAAAAATTAATTAAGTTATTCCATTAATCATTATGAGACACTTAAAGAAAAACAGACTGAATAACTAACAGGATGAGCCTTGACATGCTAACAAAACATCCTGATTCACTAACTGAGGCAGTCAGAATAAATGAATGAAGGCCAACATACGCAGAAACATTCACCCTTACCTAGAAGAAAGAACAAGAGCTGAGGGACTTAAAACAACATACATCACAAACTTATCAATAAATAATGATGAGTAAGGAAGAGGAGATATTTACCAAGGACAAGAACTGACCAACACTGACTCAATTCTGACTATGGAAATGATTACTCGGAAGAGACTGCCTTTTTTGGGGTTGGATAATGAATATGTATAGGTTTCATTTGAACATGTTGTGTTTCGTTGTATGAGATAGTTTGCCACTTCAGGTATGCACGTTTGTGGTGGAGCGATCCCCCGTGCATCTGCGCGCAATAAACATACCTACTATATAACCTTTGATTTATAGAGTCTGTTTCCGCATGTCAAGAGGCTCTTTTTGGTTATGGTTGACTGTCTTTTTATCCTCTAGTATCCAGGAGAAGTCCATCATGTTTGTTTAGAGTCATTTCCTAGGAGATAAAGCACAATTAGCTTGGTCAGAGTCATCCTCAGGAGATCGAGTTGATCTTTTGTTACTTCTGAGGGGTTATGTTCTGCACAACCAAATCTGTTTTAAAAAAGAGGAAGAAAAAAAAGTAAAACCCCAACACTTAATTCACAGAAAGGTCTGGTGGGTGCAGTATCAATGTCATTGTCTCAGGTATGATAATCCTGTCTCCCAGAGACAGAAGACTTAATGCCCCTTGATTACCTTTTCAGCCAGGTTCTTACAGGAGCTACTGATTTTTACCAAAAACAAAGGAAGGACCTAACTGCTCTCAGGATGGGGTAGATTCACCAACACAATGGCATTGTGAGATATGCAAACACATCTCTCCAGCATCCTTGCGTAAACACCTCTAGACAAAGAGCAGAATTCCACTTCAGAAAAACAAACAAACAAACAAACAAACAAACAAACAAAACCCCCTATGTTATAAGGTTATATTTTTGCTAAAATTATAAATAGTTTCTAATTCTGTTTTTTGTTGTAAGTTCCTAATCCTCAATATACCTCACTTTTCACACAACTAATCCCCTTTCATGGAGCCTCCAGGAAGAATTTGGTGAGACATAAACAGGTTAAATCAAAGTTTGCTTTGCTTCTCTGGTCATTTTGAAACAGAAGGATGCCAAATAAATATAAAGTAATTGAGCGAAGATTCCCTGCACCTTTCAGAAGTCACTGTTAATATGTCAAAATATCATGTTCTAACAGCTGCCGGTCATTAGTCTCAAGTCAATATTCTATCTCTAGGGTAGGAGGTTCTAGAGTCCTGAACATAGTCTTCTCTCTTACCTAATTATTAGAAACTGTAATGGAAGGCACATAGAAACATCTGCCACCTATTCCAGTCTTTGAACTAGTCTTTACAGACTTTTGAAAGTAATGTGGATGCATAAAGCTGTCCATTTTCCACTGCTAAACTTAGTAGTCTTTGAAAACCACCATGAGATTCCTAATCTTTGGCCTTTGTTAGCAGCTGTTTTCAGGTGGAATAGGAATGTATTGCTGGTATGTTTGGTTTCATGATCTAAGATCTGAAAGCTGGAGGGAAAGTGCTCCATTTTAATGAAATGAAATCTTCATCTGTATTTATGCTTATATTTAAGAAAGAGAAACAAGCAAACGAAATATATTAAAGAGGCTGATACTTTTCTTGGTCAGATAGAAATAACTTTATATTTTTATTTTTTTTAAATGCAGGAACAAAGCTGTTGAAGTCTGTGACTTTTCATCCTGAAGGTATATTCCAAATAAGAATTTTTTCCTGGCATAATTTTATGAACAGCTATAGTCACTACATAGATATTAAAAAGTTTGTTTCTTTGACATTTATCATTCCACAGTGACCAGATAGGGCCAGAACACCAACTATGCAGCTCCTGGACTGCCCTTGGCTTCTGTGTTCTTTGTCTTCACCTGGGGCACAGTAGGGTGACATTATTTTAGTACTTTCATTTCCATGCTAGGATCCTTCCTCATTTTAATCACTTTCTATTGTTCTTTCACAGAAATTAGTGTCTTGCATCTAGATCCTCAGAATCATTGTAATCTCCCTCTTTTTCCAAGATTCTGAGGGACAAAAATACTAGTTCCCTAGTTTCAATTGTAAATTCCTAGTTTTTTGTCTCAAAGACAGTCAGTCTTTGAAGTCGAACAGACACCTAGGCTAGGAACATTTGGAAAAACAAAAAATGGATCACTTTGTGATCTGTAATGCATTTCTCTTTGTTATGTTCCTCACCATTCCTAAGTACCTTGAATCTTGGTGAGGTTGCTTTATGTGAGAATTAGGGCAACTTCTTCACTCTTCAAGAGAACAGAAGAGAGTTTAATGTATCTCCAAATTTACCGTTATGAAATCTCCCAAGTCACTTTGATACTGTCAGATCAAAATCTTGCAAGAATAAACTTTTTTTTTTTTTTTTTCCTTTTTAAATCTAAGCAAGAGCCTGAGCTCTCCAGCAGCACTGATCTAAAATTTATATCATGGATTAGGTTACGTTGTTTGGATTTTGTTTTGTGAAGGATGCAGTACACATATCTGTCTAGGCTGAGAAATCATAAACTGATTAGGTAAAAAAAACACGGCAGTCATTTTTTCATGAACAAATGGAAAAACAAAGGAAAACAAACCTATTGTTACTCAGACAAAAACTTGCTAGATCAAATTCATGGTACTCATGCTACTACATGGTCCTCAGCAATCACATTTACAGAGTCATAACTTCATGTGACATCATCAGTCTTCAGTCACCAGAGTAAGAAAATGCTTACCAGAAACTCTGAGAGAAACAGACAGAAAGAAAATATTATATTGGCTTTTGTGTGCATGGTGGGGAACATGGAAACATAATAACAGTTATGAATAATATTTTTAGCTTGAGGCTGAAACAGACCAGAATTCATCATTATTGGGTTTTCCACATGTGGCTGTGTTTCTTGGTAAAATATCTACCATTGTTCTATACACTTTTGCTAAGATGATTTCTTCTAAGCCATACATAGGAAGCTTTTTTGTATGCTTAAATTTATACCCATAATTCTATAAGGTATTCAGTCAGTGCTGATCAATTCCTCAGAAATTTAGGTCTTCAAGGGGGAACTGACTGTTACAATAGTAAAACAATATGTTCAGACTCAAAGTTGCAAGACACAGTAACTTCAGTTACATCCTTAGATTAACATTTAGGTGTCTGAAAAAAAGGCCATTTAAAAATGAAATGCTGAATACCTACAATTGCCTTCTAAAATGAAATATGAAGAGAGAAACTACTTTCTGTGGAGAAGGCAGCGTTAATAGGAATAAGCTGTCAAGTCATATCACTATAGAACTACTCCTGCCACACCAGAAACAGAAGGGTGCAAGACTGTGTATGTTACAACACTGTAAAACATGAAACGTACAGCTGACTAGTAGTCCCAGTGAATATATTTTGACTGAACTGTACCCCTTCAACAAAGGTCAGAACCTGAACAATAACCAGCTGAAGCATGACATATTAATGTAAGAAGATTAAATATAAATTTCCTGAAATTAGCCATAAATTGGCTAATTTCAATCCTCCCACATTTGCTTGTATCTGAATACACATATGCTACACAATTAGTCCAGCACTGCAAACAGAGGAAACACAATCAGTATCAACTACAGAGCACATCTGGCCTTAAGGATTCAGAAGACACTCTTTATGTTGACTTTAGGTCATGCAAGACTAGCAGATTCACACATCCTACTATATTCCACAAAGTCACAATTATGTATTCAGAATCTGAATCAATCAGGTATTCAGATACTGGCAAATAGGAGACTATGTAACCTATTCACTTAATTTCCATCATTGCCATTTAGTGAGAAAATCATTCAAATCCTGTTCACATTCAAAGTACTGGGAAAACTCCCACTGCTATAATATAAACCCAGATTTACAGAACTCATTAAATTTAAAGCCTCATTAAAGAACTTTTAGTTTAAAAGCTGGACAGGTAGCAAGTTGTCTGCTGTCATACTTCTCCTTCTGGGACATGTAGAAGGAGTAAAAAACCTGTAAAAAAAAAAAAAAAATTCCAAAGGCAGGATGGCACTATTTTCAGTTAATGCTCCTTTCAGTGGAGTGCACGCATAACCTCTCTTGAAGCATGGGATGCCTGAAGAGATGTGACTAGTAAGATACTCCTGTACCCAAGACTGACTGATTATTACTGTCAATGCCTTAAGGGCTACTCAGACCTTTCTTTCCTCTTGCCCACCACACTGTGTATTTAATGTATAATGTATAAAAAGGTAACATTCCCTTACATCCTTTCAAGATTTTCTTCGGTCATGAAAACCTGAAAGATCATCTGACAGCTTATGTATCTACTTTCACTAACCTTCTATGTATAACTTGGGTATTCTGTGATGACCTCCCTCTATATTTGGTACTTGCCCAAATATCGTTTTAAAGGCTCTTAATTTTCTTCAATTTTTCACATGAGAGACCACATGAAAACTGACATGATGCCCCTCTAGTGTATTTTTTTTTTGCTACAGATCTCTTTAGCAGCAAAACTTGATAAATATTTTGTAAGAGAACATGAGATATTACAACATATATAGTTTATGAAATTCATAAAAGGAAATACACAGATAAATAAGGATGCTTTAACTTTAATTAACCTTTTAAGTCTTGTCATGTCATTTGAAGCATCCTAGTAGCTTAACATAGTAATTTCATATTGATTAAAGCTGTACTTCTAGAAACTGGTAACAATAACATTAATATTTTTTTAGATTTCAATATAGTTTAAAATTCAAATAGAGTTCAGTAAAAATATTTTTGTTTTGCCTATGTTAAATTTCTTATTTTTAGTTGGGCCTTATCTAATTTTTTTTCTAATTGTCTTTTTTTAGTAGGTAAGACAGTGAATGAATAGCTGCAGAGAGAGTATATGTGATGGGCCTTGAAAAATTACAAAACTGCTTCCAAGGTCTCTCTCAGCTCGTAATGTAGACAAAAATAGGCTGGTTTCACATGGACTGTGAAGAAATGCTTTATGAATCAAATCACAGGTGTTTTATGAAGTACTGTATGAAAGTTGAATATGAAAGCACTACATTCCTAAATGCACATTATTTCTCAGATGCAAGAGGATTAAGAATTGCATGTTATGGTCAGGTGTATTGAGTAAACTATTTAATGATGTAATTTTAGATCTTATTAACTCATTGGGGAAGGTAACAATGTAAGAAATTAATGTGATATTGTTCTAAGCATCTCTTTCTGTAATTCAGCATAAACTCAACCATTACTATATTAACTTACCTTTACAATGGAAATTGGTCCGAAAATATCAACAAACATTAAAACATAACAATGTTACAATTTGTAATGTTAACTAGGCCACAGAGATACGTGAGTAAATTTTAATGAAACAGAACAATGTTACTAAACATTACAGAACAGCCCCCCAAAGTGTTTTGTTGTATTGATGTAAAAAAAACCCAAACCCAAAGCAAACCAAACCAACCAACCAACCAACCAACCAATAACAACAAAACCCCCCTCCCCTATCTAGAAGTTTAAGAATATGCTGACAGAAGAAATAATCTCTTTCTCTGACAAATGTGCCATGTACCCAGCATGCTAATAATTTTCTGAAAGTGGACTTTTGTGGAATGGATGTCATGGAACCATAGGAGTATGCAAAGCAAAACCAGTACTAGGTAAATCAAATACTCCCAGCAAAGTTCTGGTCATAAGATTGATCTTATCTAAATTAAGCCATCAAGAAGATAGGTATCTTCAAGCTTGTTGTGGAGTCTTCATTGTTTTAAATATACCTTAATTTTAAGGAGCAGTATGTATGCTTGTGCATATCTTCTTTCTGCTCCAGCCTCCCCGCAGGAGGGCTGACATGGCAGCACTGATGCAGAGTCAACACAGATGCATGGTAGAATAGATATATTTAAACCAAGTTCAGTACTACCCACAGCCTCTTGATATTTTTTACTGAAAATAGAGCAACCATTAAGCAAACAAGATGGATCAGCATTATTGAATATAGCAACCTTTAGGCAAATGAGATTAGTCAGCATTATTTCCTTATTTCCCTTACTTGCGGAGTGATTCTTTTGAAGGACATAGCCTTGAGGACCTTATGACTCTTGGTGTGTCATGAGACAGTGAGCAAAGCTGTCTATAATATCCAGTTTGTAGATGGCCCTGCAAGTGTATGGCAGAAATACTCCAGTGATGACAGGAACATCCACCACAGTGAAACAATGAAGACATGTTAGTGAGTTAGAATAGCCTCATGGCTATTCTAAAAGCCTTTTGGAAGATTTGTGAGCAATCCAAAAAAAGGGCACCTTAGAATTAAATATAAATAACACAGTCATATAAATAACACAGTATGCTTAATGAACAGATAATTGCAGTTTGTGCAATGAAACAGTTTCTGGTCCAGTTCTAGAAATGCACTACCAATATAAATTTTGTCATGGTTCATATAGGACCAGAATTTTTCCTCCCAAAACAGCATGATACAAGACAACAGGCTACACTGATGCAATAGAGAATGTTTCTAAATGCATTTAAAAAGGGGCTTGATTCACTGTTACACTGTGCTTTATTAGTGGCCTGTTCAGACATAAAGACAATGCTGCAGCAGAGTTATGTCATAGCTGCATCAGAATTAAATCAGAAATAATACTAGTTTCAGTTAAATTACTGGTCATTTATAACATTCAGGAGTCTCTGCTGCTAAAGACCTTTATTATTAAATTATAATTTCCACAAACGAGATATATCTTAACTTCAGATGATCAGTCTAGGTTGTTTGGGGTTTTTTTTGGTTTTTTTTTTTGTTTGTTTGTTTGTTTTTTTTTTTTTTTTTTTTTTAATTTGTTTTGTTTTGAATGTAATGCGAGCAAAAATATCCTTCCTTCTCATCAGGGACACAGTTACTTATGCTTGTGGATGACGCGGTGTAAAGGATCCAGGGCTGTCTAACAATGACAGTTTGAATGAAAGGTTTCAAAGAAATGAGAGCATGGGAAAATGTCTCACAGAAAAGTAAGATGTTTAAGAAATGACTTCAAATTCACGCAAAATAAAAGCTTCTTTTGCCAAATAAGTGAAACTTGGCAAGTCTACTAGATCTCCTAATTAACTGTGAACATGAAAGAACCTCCCTTTGAGGGAGTCAAGCTTACAGGCATTATGGCTAGTTCCTTTTGCAGAGAATATAAAATGAACAATGCATTTATTAAGTGCATAAAGCAGCTTGGATTAGCTGAAAATATGTCTAATCAGAGGAGAAATTATCC
Organism: Merops nubicus; assembly: GCF_000691845.1. Taxonomy (NCBI): domain Eukaryota; kingdom Metazoa; phylum Chordata; class Aves; order Coraciiformes; family Meropidae; genus Merops; species Merops nubicus. The sequence continues at coordinate 3,470 of NW_008583456.1, read as the reverse complement.
ATAATGTGGAAATTATTTCAAAGTAAGGCAAGGGAATAGTTAAAAAGAGCTGACAAAATTCACATTTTTATTATACTGGGGGATGAAAAAGGACTTGTACTTTGTCATATGCAAGCCCCACCCCCACTCCCCCAAGCCTATTTCTTTCAAAATCTGCAGGTCTATGCTATCTTTAACAGTGTCTCCGTTAGAAGACAGAATTGTGTTCCCCCTCCCTTATCCCTTAGTTTTCCCAGATAGAGAGATAAACAAAGGAAGACAGGGGTAATAAAGGTCTTGCATGGACTGAAAGTTAACAAAAGTGAAATATATTATATAACAGGGAACAGAAAGGAAGAAGGGTAGGGATTAACAGGGTAAAGGGATTACAGGGGTAACAGTGTAAGGAGGGGTAAATTTCCAAAAATACAAAACCCAAACGCTGTGCTGAGGCTCCCTGGTACTGGATCTCAATGGATTGAGGTGAATTGAAGCTGGATGCACAATCCTCAGATGTGGATGGAGGCAGGGAGTGAGTCTGGAGAACAGGCCCAGGTCCCAAGATGGCACCGCCACATGCAGCACAGGGAACAGCAGCGTCTCCGGCGGAAGACCCCAGCAGAGAGAGAGAGGGGCGTGTCTCCCTCCCCCTTTATAGATCTTAGCAGGAAGTCCTGAAGACAGGAAGAGGGGAGTAGGAATAGAACACCTCTCCGCCTCTCTTCATTTGGGCTTGCTCCTGGTTTTAGATTTCAAATCTCCACCCCCCAGGAGCAGCAAGAATTTCAAACCATCACAAACAGGTTTTGGTAAACATTTTTAATAGGAATCATAAACCCAGGAAGCTTATTTATAACATAAACTTAACAGTTCTGCAGTTGATTTGACTCTTTCCTAACAGTCCAATGCTGTTCCACACATCACTGAGCTGGAAAACAATGACAGAATTAAACACCTTTCTAGCAGCATTAGTTGGTAGTCTGTTGCAATTTGCGGGGATTATGCTGATTAAACACATACAAACAGAATAGCACAGCTCCCTAACTAGAACATTTCTTTCTCTTTTGTTATCCTATGCACCTGATAGAGGCTGCTGGTGAAAATTGGTTTTGTTTCTTCCTCTTATTAAAAACCCACAACCAACCAAACAAAAAAAAAAACAAAAACAAAACACACAATCAGCCCCAAACAAACAAAAAAAAACCAACAAAGCATTAAGCAGCAATTCCACTTGCCATGATTCTGGCAACTCATTTGTGCCCTTGAAAAAAAAAAAATTAATTCTGGAGTTCACATTTTCAGCACTTCCTGAAAAATGGACATCTTTTAAACCAAGGAGTTGAACACCTGTAGTACAATCAATATTATTAAACCTGAATAGTTTAATATCAACTCTGTGATATTAAGCAACTTGGTAAAGGATTGTGAAATATCTCCTTTCTCAGATAATATGTTTTTCCTAGTGGCAAATGCAAAGTAATACTTGGTGTATAGCTGTTCCTTAGATGAATACATGACTACATCAATGTGAGCAAGAACTGCAAGAACAGAGTCAATCAAGGACAGAGGGTGCATGATAGCAAGGTTCATTTTGCTCTATATGCATCTTTCCAGTTTTGTTTGTTTGTTTGTTTTTTAAATTAAGATCATTTCCCATACACACCAACTAGTAACTGTTAACTGAAATATATTTATTAAAGTAAATGTTGCTCTGGGTCCTCCAGTCATACACACACACACAGATATCAGCCAAGGCTGGTATTTTAATGTAAAATATTCTTTTCAGCAATACAGTAGAGACCAATATTCCCCTTACAAGGAAAAGAATTGGACTATAAACAGTTTCAGTGGGACACTTCAATGAACAGAAAATATCTTTGTAGTGTCAGATGAATCTTTTTGTTAATAGTATCTTAGCTGAGTTAAAAAGATGCAGGCAATTGCTCGACTTGCAAAAAAAAAAAAATAACTCCCATGTTAACATGAACTGCTTTGTGAATGCATACACTTTATATCTGTGTGCTTTACAAACTTAGAACTGAAATCTGTTTTTTTCTCATCCCTGAAGTAGAGCATGTTAAGTTATTTCAGGGGATGTAAAGTCCAGATGTTGAAAACTTCATCAGAATTCCTCTAATCCCTTTTTTGTTTCCAAATTGAAGGAAAGAGCTTGGAGAGCATATAAAGGGCAGACAAGAGCAACACAGTTTTAATGAAGTCAAATAAGATGTTGTGAATAGCCAGCTAGATGGGAAAGAAGACCATGCTAAGTACATGAGTAGCTCTTAAGCTTCAGTGCACTTCTTAGTGCTCATAAGTATTACATACAAATAAAATGCATCAGTATATCATAAACATAAATAAATAAATATGCAACAGCTAATAATCCTGATAACAGCAATAATCCTCTTCACAACTATTACTGGTGGGAAGTGAGACAGCAATTAGGTTACAGGGAGAACTAAAACTTTGAATATAAGTAGTTGGTTTGGTTTTGCATAAGCCCTGCATGACATTTAAATCTGATCCAGTCCAGCCAGGCAGGTTGATGGGATTAACTGAGTTTTCCCTCCATGACTACAGTTTTACTGTTGGTGTATTATTAAATTTCACCTCTACCCTGCATTAGACAGAGGATGAACAACAGACACACATACCACATATCCCTGTGTTGGCTCACTCACTAACATCACTACTAATGCATTTATTTCTACACCTGGACAGCAGAGGCCATCAAAGAGCAATTAAACACAGCAGCTCCTCATCTGAACTTGTTTGGAAGTCTAAATGCCTAGAAGTAGCAAATCTAGTAGGAAGTCCAATAAAATAAAGGTGGAATAATGTGACTTATTTAAACTTAATGTATCTAGGCAAATATATGAAATTTTCACTGTGTTTAGTAACTGAACAGTCACTTCCGAATAAACATTGAGGAGAATTTCACTTTTCAAATCCACAACACTCATTAAATAAAATGTGCATAAACTGCATGAAAATATAGTCTTTATAGTAAGGAAAACCTGCCTGATCTTCTAGTTTTGTGGGATTTGGGGAGTTCTATGTCTTTATGTATTATAATATTTTGATGTGACATCTGTAGCTTTTATATTACATTATAATTTATCAATCAAGGAACAGCTTTACTGTTCTAATGATATGCCAAAAAGGGACCACATAAATCCCATAGCTTATGTGAAGGGATGTTTGAGATAATTCCCTGCTTAAGGTTTTCTCTCACATATTTTTTTTCCCACAATGCTTGCTAAATTTCACTCCTAAAGACATCTTGACCCTGAACAAAGTTTCATGGGAATTTTCCAGTTTATTTTCAGAAAACATTGTACCTGTACACAAGTCTCTTATTTTCATAGGAAAGCAGATCATACAAGACAAATTAACACTTACCTGGAGATAGATGTCACACCAACAACTGTATGTTCCTTCTTTTGCCCTGGGGGTGGCTCTTACACGTGTTGTGGTTTGAGGCTTGG
>NW_008583455.1:4167-79474 GCF_000691845.1 Merops nubicus | reverse complement strand
AACCAGTTCTTGATCCACCTCACTACTATTCCTTATGTTGGGAAGTGGATTATTAAATAGAAATATGTCAACAGTGTTTTTTTTTTCATGAAATCTGTTTATCCTTTCAATAGAGTTCTCCAGAAAACTGCCTGCCTTGTCTGTTCTGTAAGCTGTGTCCTTGCTGCAGACTTAATCAGCATAGCTATGTGAGTCTGGACAGGATATGTGCAAAAGAAAACCCACATAGGTCTCCTGGAGAATACTTCTGCTACCAACAATACATATGTATATATATGCCATGGGCTGCATGGAGGTTGTGCAGTGATTGGGCAGCTTCTCTTTCCATCCTTTGCCACTCCCCACTCCTCTATAACGTCAAGTCCGAATTGCCTATCTTTACTCTGATCCCAAGAATTTAATCATGGCCTATACCCTGCCAATAATACTAGCTGTCCTCCCTATACTGACTAATTTCCAAATGACCATCTATGTGCTTTCCCCTGTTCTATGCCTCATGTCTGGGGAAAAATGACTTACCAATAACATTTTCCTACTGCTTTTCTGAAAATCTCGCTTTAAAACTCTTCCCTTTGCTTTGAAATTTTTAAAATATGGAGTTCCTTATGTGCCAAGACTAGTGCCTGTCACGGTGACCAGTGCTACCTGTGTGGTTTCTTGAACAGCCCAGATGTCTGTACTTGTCTTTCTACAGTGCTGAGAACAACAGCTTCCCATGATACCTAAACATCAGCATAACACAGAAACAATAACAACATCTTCTTTAAAATAATGGACCAGCAGTTAAAATAATAATGATAAAAAAATCTATTAAGGAAGTTGAGGGGAAAAAATAAAAGAGCTTTGCTGTTTGGCTTGATTTAGTAGCAAGTGGACAGCACAGAGCAGATGACAAACATGACGTGGGAATATTTATGGAAGGATGACTGTATGATGCACAGATTACAGGAATGTGTTTTGATGGGAGAACTGGCATTCCCCAGATTTTTCTGGGGGAAGGAAGGTTCATAGGAACAATGGAATGGACAAATGAACTAGCTTTATTTTTCTAGGCCTCAATTTTGGGCTTTAGGCAAACAGGAGTTTTAACAGAAATTACAGACCTTTCTATGAAATTGCTTTAGCAACGAGCTTTTTAATCCACTAGTATCTGTAAATTATTGTCATCTTTGATGACTGCTGTTTTCATGTGCTAGTCATTAAAATGCAATTTCAGGATGTTGTGATATTTAGCTGAACAAAATATGTATGATACTGAACATAGCATCCTATGTTTCTGGGCCCAGTTAAAAAGTAACATATGCTTCCTATCACCTTTTTAATCCCTTTGTATCTTTCATTTTGTTCAGAAACTTTAAAAAAAGTACTATTTTATTGTAAGATAATCATTTGGACACTTCACTGAAGCTGCTAGATGTGACAAATGACTTCCAGGAGAAATGATGGGACCATTAAATGCCTTGTTTAGCAATAGCTGTGAAAATGAGAAGCTTAGCTTCACGCAGTTTTAAGCAGGAGCTCAGGCAACTGATTGAACAGATTCCTCTAGGAATCTGACATTGAATATTAAGGTAATATAAGTTTTGGCTTATTTTCCTCTGAGTGTATCAATGTGTGTACAGAACTGGCAGCAGAAGAATCAGAGAAAGGGTAAAAAACTCAAGAAGACATCCAGAGCAGATGCAATGATGGTAACCTGGAAGCAGATGAAAGACTACGAAGGTGAGTGACTGTAAGGTGTGGCTGAAGGAGACAGAATTAGGAGGAAAGGATTTACCTTACTGTGTCCATGGAGGGAGGTGTAGGTGCATAATCAGTTACCTCGCTTTATTAAAATAAAGTTGTTTGAGAAACTAAAGATCTGTAGACTATTATGAAATAGAGTACAAATTCTTCTTAAACCACAGGACATAAACTGCCGCTGGTAATTTCTAAAGAGTGGGAGTGGATGCTAATCTCCCACAATCTTAGGGGGAAAAAAATAAATAGAAGAGCAAAGTTGATGTCCTCTAACTTTAGCCATGTGAAATAAGGGGCAATAAGTGACCTCTAGAAGTGTCTCTTCACTCTCTCTCTCTCTCTCTCTCTCTTTCTCTCTTCACTTGCTGTGAGTGAAATTTAGGAGGTTAACTTAGACTAGGTACAAACGAGAGTGAACAGAGAGCTAAAGTGAGGTAAAGATAAATCTTACATATGCCTCTTGCATATCTGGGAGGATGATGTAAATCAGAAAGGTCCTCGGAGTGGGGGAGTTTCACTCACTCTAGTAAGGACTAATAGATTACTGTTCTGTGTAAAGGACCATAACTTTGGATGTGTGTGTTTGGTTTTTTTTCAAGTTTCACTGTGGTGTTTGAGATGTGAATACATATATATAAAGAAATCTATTGGACTCGACACTGCATGCTCTGTGTTGCCACACTTCCTTTGGTTTCTGAGGGGTGAGCATTAGGAAAAAATGAGTAACGATGGTAAATCTGTAGGCTCTTTCCAACATTTGTGTAAACATGCTTAGGAAAATGAATTTTAAGGAGCTAGTGGCCATCAGACTATATACACCACAAAATGACAAGGACAAAATCAGGCAATGACTTTCTGCTGTCTATATGCTGTCTGTGATGCTCTGACAGATGTGATAAACTCAGCTGCAGTAAAGTGAGTGTTGTGCTTGCCTGGGAGCTGTGAGGTTCTGACCAAGTGGGACAAATGATAAGCCCCAATTGTTACTTTCTCTGACATGAAAGACTTTCCTGGATCACGTATTGGTGAAAGAAGGGACTGGCTTCAGGGAATTTTCAAGACAGCATTTTTATTTGAATATGCATTAAAATACTGATAAAATACCCAGCCATGTGGCCCCATTCAAGGCCATGCTTACTATGAGAGATTAAAAGCCACTTTGCATGCAGAAAAGTGACCCCCAACTGGTACAATCTATTTCTGACAAAACAATACATTGCATTTCCCAGGTCTTACAGTTACATGCTCAGCAGCCTATCAACCTGTGCCCTGGGATGTGCTCCTTAAAGCATACAGGTAGGTGGCCAAATAAACATCAGAGTGGGGAAGGTGTTGGCAAGGAGGATGCAGCACCTGAGTGACCAGGCTGAGACACACCTTGGTCCCAAACACTTGCTGCCTTCACAAAGTGGACTGCTGCTGAGTCAGGCATGGCTCGTTGTGAATAAGGGCACAAAACTTAATTTCATAGTTGAGGCAGGTGTGTGGGGACAGCATCCTCTATCAGCCCCGACAGGTAGAGAATAGCATAGACATCTTCTTATTTTCCTCTGTCCATGTATGTGCATCTTGTTACATTAAAGAAGTCCAACCTGGAGCAAGTATCCTGTGGAATGGTAAATTTTAGGAGGAAAAAATTGTAAACAAATAATTATCATCTTTAGGATGCTCCCAGTTTAAGGGCTGGTACTGATGAAAGGAAGGCAGATCTAATGAAAAATCAGATGCGTTAGCTGGCCTTGAGATCAAGGGAACAGTGAAAAATTTCTTCTAACAAATTAGAACCATCTGAGTTTTTTTCCCTCTACATTTTAAAATCAATTATTCCTTCCAAGCCTTTCAAACGTAGTGAGAAAATGAAATTAGCAAATATTGCTTTTTACATCAAATTTCAACCTTTCAACCTATTTTAAAAGAAAAATATTTGTTAGAGTAAGCAGTTTGGGAAGATGGTTGCATGATTTATTTTTCTGTATTTTTATGTAGCATTTCAGCTCTGCAGATATCAGCTAGATGGAGTAAAATTTTCTCTCATTTCACCAAATAGCTTATGACAATAGAATGATGAAAAAAATATTTCACAGCATTAAGATCACTATAAAAAAGCTCCATATTTTTAGCTGAGTCTCTCAAGATTTCCCAGAGGAGTCTTTGGACAATTCCAGAGGTCTTTCCTCTGCCTGTGTATTAAATCTTTTTTTTTCTGTTAACTTTAGTGAACATTTTGCATTAACCATAAGAACTGCAAAAGCCTTCAACAGGTCAAATCCTAAAAGTCCTCCTATGTATGTCCTTAATTTAATGTCACTGCTGAATTCAGGGAGAATTTAGTCCCTCCTTGTGCTAAGTAAAGACTACAAGACATGAACATTATCAGTTTATTTTGTCTGCCTCTAGGCAGGGAAAATTAGTACATTTTACAGTACAAACACTGGATTTTGAAAAATAATAATTAAGGCCTCACTTAAATTGAAACACTTGGGAAAGTGCTTAGCTAAACTCTAAATAGGAAAAAAAAAAAAAAAAGAGTGCTTAATGGCCACTACATTGTTTACCTGAACAAATCTATTTTATTTTTAATCCTTTTAAATAAGCATCTTCTTTCAATGGCCAGATCAGTTTTAAAACCTGTGGCTTCAGGCATACTGAATGAAGAACCAAGTGGGGTGGGTGTTCAAAGGATGAATTTAGGTTACTGAAGTCTTTTTCATCAGGTACCTTTTCTTTAGGTAAATCAAGTAAGCATTATTTAGTTTAAAGACTGTACTCTGTCATATTTCCTTAGAGTCTTGCTGCACCAAGGGAATAGGCTTCAGAAAGTTTAACAGCTTGAGAATCTGGAAGGTGTCCACTTGTGCTGTTTGTTGCTAGAGCCACGAATCTCGATCAGAGCTGGCAAACATACCAGGCCTTTGTACCACTGTATGAAATAATAATCTTCATTGATTGAGTAACAGCCATTTGGGGAAATTTCTCAGAGACAAAATCAACCGCTTTTTTTTCTCCTCGCCCCATTACTTAAAATTACCACATTCTGCCTGTCAATACATTCTTTGAAGGGTGTGGAAAAATGGAGAACTGGTTTTTGCCTAAGGATGTGTTGGATCCAAAAGCAATGTGGTGCTGCACCTGCAGAGTGTTTCAGTCCTAGGGGTCTGTCCACTTGGCTGACCGCAGCGTCAGAAAAGTAAAACATTTTTCCTACACCTTGTCATTGAGTTTATCCATAAGTGATCCAAAGACAGTAAACTTTTCCTGTTCTTAGTAACTTTTGTGAAGTGTATCAAATTTGCAAAGCTTCAGGGGAAACCATAACATGTCTTTAAAGTCTCCTGTTTTTATCTGTTTGTTGGTTATGGAATAGTTATTAAGGCTGTTTTTCCCAGTGTGCTGTGCTTCCCACATAGGGACCAGAAGATATGTTGTCCTCTGCTGTAAGCTGTAAAATATGAATGAAATGGGCATTGGAATATGAAGATGTAGTAAAAAGGAATTTTATCCCATTTCACCAGGTTCACCCGACTTGGTCCTTTCATCCCACCCCACTGTGGTGGACCTGCTCCTGCACCCCTTTGCTTGCAGGGAAACCTGTGGTCCTGAGGGTGGAAATGGCCCTATTACCTGCAAGCAGATCAGGTCAGAAGAGAACAGCAGGAGATGCTGCCACGGAAGTAGCCAGACCAGGGGCACACTGCTCGTGTGAGCCTTGTAGTATCTGGTGTTTAAGTTACATTCTACACTCTGGGAATGAAATGGCAAAACAAAAGCTTCAGTGAAGCAGTTAGAGAATTCTCATTATCATTATTTTTTCTAATGCTAACAAACACTAATATTTGGTACTGATCCTAGTGGATTTTTGATAGCAAGGGTGTTGAAAGGGGGTAATTCTACTTTGTAAGACACCTGCATTTGCATCACCCTTAAGCCGCATGACTGTCTGGCCAAATGAAACCTCCAAAAGTGTGAGTTTCTCTTTGCCTAGCCATTTGCTTTTATTCTGTCTCAAGGAATTACTTGTTCATTTGTCTTAAAGACAGGAGGAAAATTGTCAAGATTTTCTTAAAATAACTGAGCTCTTGAAGTAATGTTAAATAGGCTTAGAAGATTTTATTTTTTACTGGTGCAGAAGTGCTGCTTCTCTTTGTTAAAAAGAAAATCAGATAGTTCTAAAAGCAGATTGAAACCTGTGCTGCTGAAGACAGGGCATTGTATACTCTGTGGCAGCATCCACATGGGTGTTCTTGCCCTGTCTGAAACAGAAACCTGCACTAACAGTTTGATCATCTCATCCATCTGGTTTTCTACTCACACTGCTGCATCACACCCTGTCTCGCTGGCTCCAAAAACCCTGTCGGGTTTAAAAGAAGTTATTTGTCAAGGTGTATCCAAGAGATCTCTGGAGATTTCAAGTAAAAACACTGAGATCCTGTGGGGATGTTACACCTCACAGATGTCTCTTATCTGCTGTTGGATGACAGATGCTGTGCGTTTCTAGTCTTAAATAAAGCTTCAAAGAGCTGCAACAGCAGGACAAGGTTTGAAGCCTTAAGTATTGTTTAGTTAATTCAGAGAACCTGCTTATTTTATTACTTACTTTTTGAAACCTTGGGTATTCCACTTTTACTCAGGTGCACAATGGGTTTCTACAGCTCAGTAACTTCTCAGTGGGGACCTCCTTGCTGCAGACAGCTTCACGGTTCGCAGGTAAAAGACCAGACCATTTCCTCTGCTCCAGTCAGCCTCATCTCTGAAGCAGGAAATATCAGGGCCAAGGGAGATAGTGACAGGCTCTGCCTCTCTTCCTGTCTCAGCAGCAGCTACCAAACCTCTGTAGACTGTGGGTGACTGGAGCCAAGGGCTGGAGGCCACCACTGCCTACTTTATGTCCCTATGTGACACAGTGTGGCTCCACCACAGGGGTCAGGGCTCTGAGTCTGAGTAAACATAATTTATCTTGCTTTTCCTGACCCTTCCTATCTGTCCCACTGATTTTTACAATCTCCTGCTATTTCCATGGGGACTATTTGGCACAATGCACCCGTGTATGGGTCAGCAAGGGTGGGAACAACTGCTGTCATTCAAAAACAAGTGCTCTTGTTCATGAGTCACAACTTTAATTCTTGTTTGAGCTGATGCGAGTTATCTGTGTGGCCAGAAAGCTGTTATGATGAGTTAACAGGCTGTGTTTCCAACTCAAAACTACCTACAGCCAGTTGTCTGAGCTGATTGCACCAGGTGGTGTACATCAGTACAGCTAGTGGTGCTCCCTGCTTGTACAATGTGTTTAAATGAGCCAGGAATCTGCTCACTCTACTTCATTTTAATGAAGCTTTGAGTTTCTGTGAAACATGAGTTTCACCTCAGGTGCAGTGCTGCTATCCAAGCCCCTTGTTTTTTTTTTTTTTCCTAACTGATCTCAACATATCGCAGTACAGCTGTAGAGCTTGGACCGTGATCTAACCATCTCCAGCACGTAGAATGGGCATTTCCCACGTGCTTGGTCAGCTCGTTGAGAACAGGAGTCCAGGCAAAGAAAATCATCCCCAAAGGCCAAGATGGGTATGGGCAAAGGAAATGAGGCTTGGACACAACACTCTTCATGTGTTTGAAGTGGATTTCTTTTCTATGAACAATTCATCCCTGGTTGTTTTACAATACATCTGCATCCTCTTCTGCCTACTCACCGCTTTGAGACCATGCCCATGAAATAAAAGATGGTGATTTTTTTATATATGCGTCTTTATTTCCTCACCAAAACTGCAATGTGTATTTTTTTTCTCCCCTGGTCTCATTTGTACTGCTGGTGCTTTTCCCTGACAGCAACCAGAAGCATCGCATAAGGTGGCAAAGTCCTCCAGGGTTTAGCAACCCAAGAGAGGTGCTGGTGGCTGTTCCCACCTGCTGGGGAACAGCACAGAAATTGCTCATGAATACGTTCGCCCCACATGCAGCAAAGCAAGGATTCAAGTGGGCAGCTGCTGTGAAACTTGCCAGCTTGCTGAGTGGGCTGCTTGGGGGACTGTGGCTCTGCCCCATTTTGCCCAGTTCAAGAGCTTCTGGTGGAAATTCTGATTCTCACTGTAACTGCAGCTGCAGTTCCACTCCCTTGGTAGCATGGTTGGTGAATTACTTTGCAATTCTCTACTTTACCTTACCCTAGCTCTCTCTTTGGGTATCTTTCTCCAAAGTGATTCATGCTGGAATTTGATCAGGGTTATTTCTATTCCATTCACAAAACAATTTTCCAAAATTATGTTATATATTATGTTATTCGTATGGTATGGTACAGTATAGTATAGCATAGCATAGTATAGTATAGTATAGTATAGTATAATTATTATGGCTTCTTTGAGACACCCTTCAGAGCAGATGTACCGAAACCAGACTCAGTTGAAGATTTGACCTATGAAAACTGCAATGATTTTAAGGGAAATACAAGTCTGGAACTTGGGAATCCTAACCGCAGTAATCTAAAGTCAGGAATAACTTCACAAAAAAAAAAAAATCCTCATATTCTTTCCATTATAAGACCTACACAAATATTTTTTTTTATTATTTACACGGCAGTCATACAAGAATTTTCATTTTTTGTTTGTTTTCATGGTAAGCACATTTTTGTGGTGGATAATGTATGTTTTGTATCCAGAGATAAAGTACTGTTTATGAGATTCCTTTATAAGATTGCTGAAGATTCAGAAGATTTCTGTAAAAGTAGTTGCTATTGCTTATTTTAATGAAACAATGAGATTTTTTTTCCCCATTGAAATTGTAGAGATTTGGAGCATATGACCAATGTAGTTATTGTATTAGCCTTCTGGCATTAGATGAAGAGTTTTCCAGTTTAGTAAATTGGTTGAAATTATGTTGATTGAATATTATTTTCCTCTTACCATATACCAAAGTATAGAGGTTTTTGCTTCTAAAATTACTTTTTTTTTTTTCCTATGTTATTGGTACATCTGGCAAAATGACTCAAAGCAAAGCACAATTATACATAGCTTCTGTTCTCTTGAACCTCATTTGACAAAAAAATTAATAGAATTTTATCCCTTGAAGGGTAGTGTCCTGTAATCAGAGACAGCAAAAGTGTTTGCAGCTTAGCCCGCGACCTGAAATTAATAGTGGCTTGATTTAATGCTGACCAGAAAAAGGATATATTGCTGTATCTGCTGTGGGGGCAGCAACACCTTGAAGAAGCAGGGGTGGGAACCATGAGAATACTAATAATAATTTTTAGTGCCCTTCCAGCAATCTTCTCAGTTTCAGTGCTTGGAGGTTCGACTAGTTTTGGTCCTATTAATCTGTTCTGAATCTTCAGTGAATTTATAGTATGGCTGTTATAGGGAGATATGTTTCAGTCAACCCCAGAGTGGGTTTTGGATCTGCCTAGGATTTAATAAGGAAAATTCTGAAAATGGAGACTCTGTCAAGTTGCAGACAGTAATTTAATTAAGTGGATATTTAAAAGAGTCTATCTATCAGACTGAGTCTCAGCCTTTCAGTCATGATGCATCCCGACTGTTTAAATCATCAGCTATAGTGGTGTAAAATTCTCTGTGCATCAGTGTTATAGAAATAAATAGATTTAATTTTTGAGTCCTGTTTTGCAAATATTGGCAGGAACAATTGTTTGGTATCACAGATCTGAAGGCACAATCAAAAGATTTGTAATTAGAACAATTGATGAATTTTCTATGTCATAATGAAGTTCTGGAGACTGAGATCCTTTGCAATAAAACATAGAACATTTATATTAGAAATCAGCCTAGACAGTGCCCAGACTTCATGTTAGTGAAGAGATCTAAACACCAAACAAAATACCTCAACAGAAGCAGAAGCTGCAATTTACCCTGCCTGTTTCTCCATTTTCACCTTCTGCCTTCCTGTCTTCTCTTTCACAGTTGGCATCAGCCCTTCTTCTCTTGCTGCCATTCTCCTTGGTTCTACTGGTGTGAAGCATGTTTTTCTCTTCCCAACCATAGCTGAGGAGGGACATTCACCATTTTATCATTCAGGAAGAGGCAAGTTAAACATGAGAAGTCTGGCTTAAGAGGAGGGTGGAATATATTTACACACACCAGAACTAAATAGCCAATATACCTGGAGCCCTAAGATTAAAAAAAAGACACTATTTACTTCATTAAAGATTATACTCCTGTGGCTGAGGCACTGTGAAAAAAATTACAAAGGAATTAATTAGGAAGTGCAAGATCTTAGAAAATAAAGAAAAAAATTTCTTAAAGAGGAAGTGGAATTTGTTAATGAAGTGTTAACCCCTGCTGGCATTTTCATAAAACAAATCAGGTCAGGTGGAAAAGCACTGAGCTGTAGAATGGGGTGGAGAATGGCTGTAAGCAAGGCTCTCCTCCCTTTCACCGTGGTGGCTAAATGCTCCCTGAAGCCAAGGTGCCAGACAATTACGAACAGCCAGACAATTAAGAAAAAAAAAAGAAAAAAAACGCCCCACTACCACTACCTAAGACTGTTATTGTCAGCCAAAAAAAAGCTTTATTACATCAAAATATAATTTTAGTCAACCCAAGTTCCTTTGTCCATTCAGAGAGTGCTTGGCTGCCTAGCAGCCTAACTTGCCTCCTGGTTGCTTTGCCTGCTCCAAGCCAGGCAGGTGGCTGACATCCACTACCATTTGGCTGAATGCAGAAAACAGCATGCACAGGGCCTCAGTGAAATTTGTCCAAGTACTAAAAGACACACACATTTACATGTAAATATACACCTATTTGTAGGAAAACATATTTGATTTTTTTACTTGCATTGTTCCTGCACTTTTCAGACTGAATTCCCAGAGTTCCTTTCTCAAAGTATGAAGATGTCTTTGCCCAGGTATCAGCTTTTCCTCTACACTCGCCTGCCCTGTGTAATTTCAGCACTGCTGTGTGGTGTGTCGAGTGAAAACAGTGCCTGTGGGCACACTCCTGAACTCTTTGTGGAGCAGGCTCTCCTGCTGTCTTTGCCTTGCTATACCCAGGTGACAGCACTGCTAGACATTGCTTAGGATCTCTTGCGATGAGAACACTTAAATAAAGAAGCAGTCATGATAGAGACTATGATTGTCTCGGTCATAGCTTAGAACCTGAGGGATAGCTATGAGCAGTGAAGGATGCTGTGATTGTCATGTTTGGAAGGAGTACAGCAAACATCATAATTTTCTGTTCCTACTGGCCATCAGTAAAAAGGCCAGAAACTAAGCAGTTAAATCAAGAGGCAACTTGAATAACTGCTAAAGAAGTTTGGATGCATATAAGCGTTTTCTGGATGGTTTAGACATATTTCTATGTAGAGGGAATTTTAGCTGCGTCACAAGATGGTGTCCTGGAAGCCCTTATGCGCAGCTCAGGCTACAAGGAAGATGATGAAATACTGGAGGTGAATCTCAAGGGCATCGTGCCCTTGAGGCTCTAGGCAGGAAGGACATGGGTGACAGCTCAACAGCGTCTGCGCAGATCAAAGCTTGGCCAGAACTTGCAAGTAGGAGACCACCCTGTCAGCGCCTTGGTGCATGGACAGAGACATTTAACCTATGGGGATACGGGGTTAGAGCGTGGCTGTGCAGTATTAACCAATACGAAAGTATAAACTATGTGTGATCGGTCACCGAGTGTATAAATACAGCTGCCTGTGTAGATTAAAGCGGAACACTGACGAACCTTCTGTGAAGCGTGTCGTGATTCTGGGGCTCCCCGCGCAACATTTCTAATTCAAACAAAATAGATCAACACAAGCTTTGTCAACAGCATTTTCATGCAGCCAAATTGTCTCTGGACAGCAGGGATGATAGTAGGATTTGAAAGTTTTCAAGCCTGGCTTTTTGGATAGGAAACGGGCTTCATTTGGAACCCACGTTTTTAAAGGTAAATAGATTTGAACATGTTGACTTGTGTATGTCCAGTCATTTTGGACACATGAAAAATTATGACCTTCCAAATCCCTCTATATCTGACCAGATCAGTGAGATTTTCTCCTCTTTAGGCAGATTGTCTATGACTTCTACATGGGCTGTGCTACAAATAGTAAAGTGGTGTTGGTGGTGTTTTTATGAGTCTCAGCCAAGCCTAAGAAAGGAATTAACCTAAAACCACGCAGTACACTGCCCCACAGCACACATTTTAAAGCTTGAAAAGTTTGTAATAGAGTTTTTTTCTTGTTTTGTGGTGCTGTAATTAAAGGAGTGAATTCTCTTCTGTGGAGATAAGGTGTAGTCATGTCACTCCAGATCTGCAGTGCTAACTACTGGCAGAGACAAATCCTTATAGCTTCCAAAGATTTAACATACATCCTATTTTTTTTTTTTTGGGGGAGGGGCATGTGAGTGGCATAGTCATTCTAATCTGTGTTGTTTGGGCTGCAAGGGAACTCTTCTGCCTTTCTCATTTTGCCCCACAGCTGTGTAAGACCAGAACCACCACCAGGGAAAAAATAACATAAAAAAAACCAAAACCCAAAACAACAACAAAAAAAACCCTCAAGCCTTCTCTGAGGGCTTTGAGAACCTGAAACCAGAACCAAGTCAACAAGTAGACACAGTTCCTCCACTGTCAATACCTTCTTTCAATGTCAGAAAAAAAACCAAAGCTAACGAGTGCATGCATTCAGCAAAGAGCCCAAGAATTGAGGTGACGCTACTCATGTGCATGGTCTCAGGAAATCTCGATATTTTCAAATGACATTTTGACAGAATCAGTTGTTACAGAGAATTGGGAAGACAGTGACAGTTTTCTGAAAGATAGAGATGAAGAAAGGAAAAATTTTTCTGTAAGAAAATGTGTGCAAAGTGTGACTCTGGTATGAATTTTGCATTTTTTGAGTTGTGTGCAAAAATGCAACTAGAACACCTATATTCTACCACCACAGTCCACCATGACTCCTCCTTGATCACATTTTTTTTCTTAGTACCAATTGTAACAATGTATTTTGCTTATTGTAGTTTCCATCTTGGAAATTAGGGTTTAATATTTCAGCTGTTTCTAATTTGACCACACTGAAAGTTTGCTTTACTATTTACTCAGATAAATTTCCCAAGAAATCCAATGAGCTGTGTTTTTTGAAGTGCAATAAAAATAGCAAACCTGTGTTATTTCGAATATATTTTCCAAGGTGTTACATCCAACACAGCCTGGTTTTGAGAAAATAGAAACGTGAAGGAAAATTGCTCTTGGTCCTTGACTGTTCTGGATCGCTCACAGCTAACACACCAATGGTGGAGACAGATTCCAAACCCAAAGAAAGCTGATGGAGATGAATCGGGACTTTTACTGCTGTAGCTCTTCCCAGCAAAGCACAAAACAGCACTTTAAATCAGGAGTAGAATGTCCCCAGTTAAATCAGCCTGTGAAAGGTAAAAGGACAGAGGCTTTCCAGCTGAAGCAGTGGGAATTTTTAAAGGTTTTCATGACAGGGAAGAGTTTGGGCTTTGAGGAGACCTCATTCTCAGATGAATCTGGGAAATTCATGGTACCAAGATACCTTTGAAGAGCTAGGCTTTCTTGGTTGCCATAACATGTAAAAGACTTCATGTCCATTCTACTTGTCTCTGCCACACAGTCTGAACACAAAATACCACTTAACTATGATCTTGAAAGTCATATGAGCAAATATATTTGGTAATTTTTTTTTTGTTTTGGCATTACAAAATTCATTCATGCTCAAGAGCCATTCGTGAACATTACTATCATCTCACAGTAGAGAAGAACCTCAGAACAATATCTGAAAACAGTAGAGAAATGCACAAAATTCTGTGTGAAATAGGGTGGTTTTCAATTTGGAAACAGAGTGATCATCTTTGGCTGTCGCTTTTAAACTGCATCGATACATGCAATTATTCTGCATTTCAAATCAGAACCACTAGCAACATTATGGAGAAATCAGTAGGGATGAAGTCTATATTGAAGGCAATATTATGAATGCTTTGCTACTGGGAGAAATGAAAAGCAGCCTTCCAAAAATCAAATAAGTGTTTGAGGCTTGGAGGGGAATTCCTCCATTGAAAATGTTGTCCCTTGGCTGAATGAAAATATTCTTAGTATCATAGAATCATGGAATGGTTTGGGATAGAACGGACCTTAAAGATCATCTAGTTCCAACCCCCATGTCATGGGCAGGGACACCTCCCACTAGACCAGGTTGCTCAAAGTCCCATCCAGCCTGACCTTGCATACTTCCAGGGAGGGACATCCACAACTTTTCTGAGCAACCTGTGCCAGTGTCTCACCACCCTGACAGTGAAGAACTTCTTCCTTACATATGACCTAAATCTACTCTCTTTCATTTTAAACCCATTTCCCCTTGTCCTATGACTACATGCCCTCATAAAGTGCTGGGGTTAAACCTCAGCCCTGAATGAGGGCTGGCATATAGATGATGGCCACAACCAGGCAAGAAAGACCCTCCTGATTGGTTTTCACCCAGGGTCTGGCCAAGCTTGGGTGGGATATGATTAGGAGGTGACCACCAGGTGCCTTCCACATTAACTTGGAGGTGGGGCAAAAGCCACCTCTATAAGAGTTGACTGCTTGCACTGGGGTTGGCCTGTGTCTGTTGATTCTGGCTATTGGAAGGGCTCCCTGACTCTTCATGGCAAGTGGAGTTCCCAGGACAGCAGAGTCAGATCATGAACTTGTCTCTGAGTCTCTACTATATAACTAGGCTCATGGCCTGGCTGCTGCTGTTACCTGTGTCTTGGATCCTTGCCTGGCATACTCCCTTCTTCATGTCCACTGTGATGGGTGAGTGCATTGACTTTTTCCTCCCTCTGGTTGTACAGCACTTTGGATCTCTGGTGTGTGATGTGGTTGTGGAGGGAGAATTTTGGCTGCTGGTCTACCTGTTAATGATAATATCATTCTGTATCAGGCAAGTGGTCAGCAGAAGACCTTATAAAAAGTCCCTCTCTAGCTTTCTAGTCGACACCTTTCAGATATGAGAAGGCCTCAAAAACACCTCCCCACAGCCTTCTCTTCTCCATGCTGAACAACCCCAACTCCCTCAGCCTGTCCTAACAGGACAGGTGCCCCATCCCTCTGATCGTCTTTTTGGTCCTTCTCTGGACTCGCTTCAACAGGTCTATGTCCTCCTTATGCTGGGGGACCCATGGCTGAATGTAGCACTACATGTAGAGTCTCATGAGAGCAGGCTAGAGGGGGAGAATCACCTCACTTGACTTGCTGGTCACACTGGTTTTGATACAGCCCAGGATATGCTTGGCTTTTTGGGTTACAGGCATTGTTGGGTCATGCTGAGCTTCTTGTCTACCAACACCCCTTGGTGACTTTGTCACTGACAGTATGCACAGTGATTTTTTCAGTCTTGTCTTGTTGCCCAGAAAGCAGCAATTTTGTAGCAGAAGCTGAAAAAATGAACATCAAAATTTTGTTAGCACAGTGTGCAGATCATACTGTATGTGTTGCATGCATTCGATAGGCTTATTGTTCTGGCTTTTTAATATTGATTTATAGATGGCCCTAACTCACGGAGAAGGGTTCAGCTCTCACAACTACATCAGGCACCTAAAAAATACTTGCAATTTAGCGAGGCCTTTCTGCACACCATCCCCCACCTCAGCTTAGTAGCTGCCTTTCAGCTAACTACCTGCAGGAGCACTACACAAAGTGCAGGACCCGAATCCCGCCCTGCCAGCAATGCCTGAAAATGCATCACGTGAACCCTAGTTGGACAATTTGGACTGTAGGTGTAGAGTCTGTGTAGGTATTTTGTATTCTATGTTTAAATGTGTGTGTGGTCTCTACATTACAGCACACTAGAAGGTTCCCTAAGACAGGGTGTTCTCTGAAGCAACTGTTGACTGTTTTTCTGTCTAATACTTTAAAATGTTTTAAATATTTTGAAAAATTCACTAACCAGAAAGAAGAAATTAATGCATGGCTGAGCACTATTGTGAAGAAGGAGATTTTGGTACCAAATTTCTGTCAGAGAGCAGAAAGACAGGTCAGTCACTCAGAAACACGTGGTTTGTATAAAAATACAAGGAAGTGACAGCTTTTCCCACTGGCTGTTTTGTGGAAGCTTTGGTCAGGACTTAGAAACATGTTAGATGCGTCTACAACAAAATGATTTAAAAGATTGGGATTTTTTTTCCAATGAAAACATGCTCAAAGGAAAAGTTTGAATTTGATTGTAGGAGCCTAAATGTGTCAGTGGTAGTTTCAGTTGCTTCAATGAGGCTAGTAATTTGTTTGCAATCATTTTCTCAGGACCACACAGTAAGTTTGTGGCAGGGACACAACCCAAATATAGATCTGCTGAGTCCATGCAATCCAGCATTTTATCCAAAGGGGTTGGCTTGATTTTAATAGATATTTCTGTGACTTTTAATGCTATTGTGCTACTAGCTTACAGCTGGGCTTGTCAGAGACTAAGAAAGTTTTTGATGTGGTGAGGGTTATTCAGCTGTTTAAGAACCAGTGGTTTGGTATTAATTTATATCTGATTACCTTAAGAGAAGAAGACATTCCAACAGTTTTAAAATTAATCCAACTTTTCTTTAACTGCAAAATTTAACTGCCTCTCACAAAGCCAAAATCTCCCCAATGCTCAGTTCTTACCCTAAAGAAATTGCAGTAAAACATTCCTGTGCAACCCATAAAATGAACTAAGAGGACAACTGACTGGCACCTAGCTCAACATGGACCACACCAGGCATCACCTGATCGAAGGGCCAGAGCAGACCAAGCTTTCCATGGTATGTGAAACGCCTCTTCAGGGCTCCATCTTTCTGTATCTGCTGCAAAAGGAAATTTCAGGGCAAGGCTTAACTTCTGTGCTGGTTCCTTCAACATTGCTCTCTGTGCAATCTCCCCAGTTCTTTGGGGGAATGACCCAAAAAGACAACAGCAGGCCCCCCCCCCCATGTTTGGAGCCCCTGTTGGAGACATGGGTGTGCCAGAGGCAGTACCAGGCATCCCCTCTCTGATTTGTTTGTGGCCATTAGCCCTGGTAGAACAGGAGCTATACTGTTAAGGATGAAATCCTGGTTTCTACAGAACTCAAGCAGCTGATGCTTTTGATTTCAGTAAGGTCAAGATTTCATCAACATCTTCAGTTGGTATTTCTTTGTAAGAGGGTTTTCATCACATAGTGAACTATTACAGCAAGCTTCAGCTTATGTACAGCACGCAAAGGGGAACAGAACGTTTGGTTTATAATAAAAAAAAAAAATACATCTTATGGGGTAGAAAATCATCAGGGTATTTTTATGGCACCAAAAACCACACAGTAAATGCTTAAGCAGACAATTTCCTGTCTTTTACAAAAACAAGAGGCAGATTCTACTAGAAAACTGTTTTCATTCATATCTCATAAACAATGAATTTGTGGCTTATGATTGTCCCTCAGATTTACCAGCATGGGAAGTCTTCCTATATCTTCAAGTCTTCAATTTTGTGAACTATGCATTTCTAGCATAATCCAATAAAACCTGGTTGCATAACACTTTCCTGCCATAAACAGTAATATCTAGATATTAGTTTTTAAAAAAGGAAAAAAAAATATATATACAGGGAATCATTTAAAATATGTCCAAATTTTATTCTTTTGATTCATGAAGGGATATTGCTAACTTACAAAGTCTGTATACACTAAACATAAAATAGTTATGTCCTGATTACATTTGTGTTGCTAAAGTGCATTTAACTGATGTACCATTCTGCACTTGAGAGTGTTAGTACTTGTTTAATGTAATACAAATGGCTGAAAAGCAGAGACCTCTCTTCACAATATCCTGATGTATAAGAAAAATTTATACCTAGTTACTTCTCTATGGACTCTAGCTAGAAAGCAGAAACATGCTCTGGGATTTTTTTTTTTTCATTTTTCCAAACTTGACAAGTCATGACACACTTCATGTATGTGGCAGTACCTGTGTTGGTGATGGCACATCTGGAGTAACCTGTTGTCCTTCCACATCCTTAATTCTGACTTCCCAAGGAGTCTGCCATAAGGAAGATATTTTACAGCACAGGAATAAAATGAAAATTCCTTGCGCTCCCTCATTTTGAAAATGAAGGCTGCAATATGGCTTGTATCTACTTTGTGTTGGCTATATTTACACCATAATTCATGTGAAGGCTCTGAATTGCTGCCAGTTCAAAGCTACAGCCTCTTCCAGAAAGGCACCTCCCTTCTGCTGTGGGGGAGCCAATTGTGAGCATGGCGGCTAAGTCCCTGGGAGTTAAATATTTGCTATGTACCCAGAGACAATACAAGAGCTCATAAAATAAAAAATGTGTAATACAACTCATCAAGCAAAATCTTCTCTTCAGCTATTCCCTATTCATTTGTTGTGGGCTTGAACTTGATAAACCTGCCCACTCAATCTGCAGCAAGTAGAATATGGGCTCTGATCAGTTATAGAGCAACACTCATTACAAGCAGCTATTCTGTATAACCACCTTTCACATGGAATCCTATACTGGTGATTCTGTCTCTAAACCAGAGATTTGGCCACTTTCTTCATGGGTCTTGTTTCACAGATTCTTTGAAATGTGCAGAACTCTCTTCCAGACCCTTTTTGGAAGGGATGTTAATTGTGACAGTACTTATCCACAAAGGGACTGGTTATTAGAACAACACTCTCACACGTGCACACCTGCAGACACTGGGAGAAGTTCATCCCCTTGCAGTGGTTAGTAGGAAGAGCCATTACACCTTGCTCACCAGTCTCCTCCCAGAAGAGCACCTATCTATGCAACACAGTGGTGATCACCCTTCTGCTGCTTTGAGGTATATTGACCTTGTGTTGCACCCCAATTAGTCAGGATGATGACTCAAGTTCACTAATTCCCATGTCAGAATTAAGGTGAAATAACACCAGAGACCCTTCAATTCACAAAACACCGATTTATTTGGTAGAAATAATATTGGCATGGTAAGAAACAATTCTAGGTGCTAACAGCAGTATCAGCATGATCAGAAAATAATTTGAAGTGTGGTGTGGTAAGAAAATAACTTCAGGTGAATCAACAATATTGGTAAAATACCACGTGCTCAGACCTTGCATTATCTGGCAGTTCAAACCTTCCAATACATAATGAGAGGGAGAAGAAAGAGAGTACTAGAGAAAGAAAAGACAGAAGAGTTCACCAGTCCTGTGTCTAGTGATGGTCCAGCCAGCCAAGACATCCAGGTCCAGGGGCTCTGACTCTTCCCCGTTACCTAGGCAGCCCTATTCCTCCTCCTGGCAGGCATTCAGATCCTTGTGTTAATTAGCTATCATGTGCAGTCTGTGCTTCCAGAACCTTTTTGTAATGGTTTAGGGGTGTTGTCTGTGCTCTCTCCCCCATGGGCTACAGGGAAGCCTGGTGTCAGAAAACCAACGTGTCACCACACCCACCTCTGAACACACCTTCCATCTCCTGTGTCACCACAAAAGTTGTCCCCTGGATCCAAACCCTGACCCAGCTTCTTCACTGAATTGGACTAGACGACCTTTGGAGGTCCCTTCCAGCCCAGATATTCTATAACATTCTAATGTTTGACACATTGACTCTAACACCACTGGACCATCACAACTTATTTGTGTAAAACTAAAGAAATACCTAGGAGATAAGGAGGGTAGTAGGACATGAGGAGGTTCCACCTCAGATTTTTCTGGTGTGTTCAGCATGGACTGAAAGGGTATTTGTCATTGGTTTTATTTTGTTTTTCTGGAATTTGTTATATGCTAAGTGTTTAACGTAAAACAATTATTTATCTCTTTATCTATAAGTACAACAGTGAAAAACATATTAATGGCCAAGTAATTTGTAAAGTTTGTCAAATACAAGTAACATATAAATTTGGCGCTAGTAGAGATAAAATATTTCACTACAAAAAAAACCAAGGAAAT
Organism: Merops nubicus; assembly: GCF_000691845.1. Taxonomy (NCBI): domain Eukaryota; kingdom Metazoa; phylum Chordata; class Aves; order Coraciiformes; family Meropidae; genus Merops; species Merops nubicus. The sequence goes on along the minus strand of NW_008583455.1, from coordinate 59,874 downwards.
ATAAAACTAGTATCTTGTTACCTTAAATGATCTGTATGTAGCATAAGACTGATTAATTGGGTACTTTCATATTAAATATGAAGGTGAGACCATATTTCACCAAGTGTTTTCAGTGTTTGCTAGATATTTAGATAACCTCTAAAATCAGAGAGGGAGAAATCCTGCCCTTAGCCACATTGCTGAAGTCAATGAGATTACTGCTTTGTTACACAGGGCACAGTGAAACAGGTTTCCCATACCAAGGAGCTGTCTGGTTTCTGGTCAGTCTTCTCCACAACAGTGAGTCTTATGGTGGTGGTATGAGTTAGGTTGTGATATCCTGAAATTAGATTATGAAGAAAAATCTCAGATGGTGCACAGTGAGAGTTAAGTACCTTTGTGCCCTAGCAGAGCACAGTGCCCAACTCTGCTGCTATAAAAGTCTTGACAGGAGTTTGACAGGTCATCTAAGTGGTCCCTCTGCCTAGGCATATGAGTGAGGCCTTAAATCATCCCTAACACTGTGCAGATTTGTGTTTCATGGGATTCGTATACAACACCTTGGTTAGTGATCTTACTGTGATGCTTTTCTGCAGCAACATGACATAAAGGGAGTAGCAAGTAGGTCAAGAGAGGTCCTCCTGCCCCTCTACTCTGCCCTGGTGTGGCCACATCTGGAATATTGTGTCCAGTTCTGGGCCCCTCAGCTCAAGAGAGAAAGGGAACTGCTTGAGAGAGTCCAGCGCAGAGCCACCAAGATGATTAAGGGAGTGGAACATCTCCCCTATGAGGAAAGGCTGAAGGAGCTGAGTCTCTTTAGCTTGGAGAAGAGGAGCCTGAGGGGTGACCTCATAAATGTCTATAAATATGTCAAGGGGGAGTGTGAGGAGGATGGAGCAAGGCTCTTTTCAGTGATGTCCAATAACAGGACAAGGGGCAATGGGTACGAGCTGGAACATAGGAGGTTCCATAAAAAAATTAGAAAAAACTTTTTCACTATGAGGGTGACAGCACTGGAACAGGCTGCCCGGGGGGGTTGTGGAGTCTCCTTCACTGGAGACATTCAAAACCCGCCTGGACAAGTTCCTGTGCGATCTACTGTAGGTGATTCTGCTCTGGCAGGGGTGCTGGACTAGATGATCTTTGAGGTCCCTTCCAACCCCTAACATTCTGTGATTCTGTGACATGCTCAGTAATGACAACCTTCTCACTGCTTAGTTTTACTGGTTAAAAGAGCTGTTCTTTATTAAGCAGAAAGGAAGATAATGATGTATACTTGAGATGCTGAGAAATACTTCCTTTTATTTTCTCAATGAGTAATCAATAATGAAGTGCTCAAATATAGATCTGTGAATCATCTGGAAGTACCTGCAAAATTCTGTGCTGCACAGAAACATCTGCAGGTCATGAAAAGGATACTTCGAAACTGAACTTTACATGTACCTTAATTACTACAGAACTACATGTGTCAGAGCACCATAGCTCTGGTACCATTCCAAGCCTCAAGGCTGTCCAGGAACTTAAACTTCACTAGAGAGCTGGCAAGGAGCTGATCCTGTTCTTCCCTCCAAGGTGGTATTTCAAGCTGGAGATCTGACTTCCTCTCACTGCTGGCTGCTGCCATTTGCTGTGTGGGACTTGCTTTCATTTTGTCAAGTGCCTCTGAAATGGGTGTTTGTGGAGCAATGACCCAGCTGTCCCAGAACTCAAAATTCCCAGTTTGGCACTCATATGGCCAGCACTGGCTCCAAATTGTATGCGGTTTGGTTTAGTGTTTAGGATTTGCAACTTTGAAAATTGGCTCATATTTTGTTTATTAAGGTTGGCAAAGGATGGAGGAGGATTTAGGAATAAAGGACCTAAAGTCACCACATTTGTGTGGTTGGTTTTATCTCAAAACAAAATTAAGTTGCTATGTTACAAATACACAATCACTTTGTAACTGCCAGACTTTTAATTAGGGTAGAGTTATTGCTAAGAATTTTAATACATAGAAAATTGTCTGTTCTACCTTTGCTTTATTTCAGCTAAAATATATTTATTAAGTAAATTGAAGAAAACCCAAGTCTTACTTTTGGCATCCCATACCACAAGTCTTTTAATTTGTGCTGCATTTCTCTACCTAGTAAGGAATAACAACCAGCATCTTCCTGATAGATTTGGTTGCTCAAACAAAGCAACTACACAAACCCTTCTGCCAGAGCAAATGTTCACTAAACTGGGTTTTCATGTGCTGAGTGTGGTGTATGAGAGGAAACAGATACTGCAGAAGTGATTAATGTAAGGTTGAGTTCCAATTAAAATACACCTTGAAGCCACTGATTCAAGCATCAGCTCCTTTCCTACTTTTTGATACACTGATACATTAACTGCATTCTTTCTGTTCACACCTTACTGCCTAGACATTGCAATTATTGAGGTCATGTTAGTATTCCCAGTGTCATTGTCACTAGTATGCGTGTCCTGGTACTATACTAGAAAAGCAGCAATATGGAATTTACCTTATATGTGCAATGACTATTTCAAACTATCTTTAGATGAAAAAAAGTGGTTTCTATTGGAAAATATTTTCATTAGAAATAAAGTAAGTACCTCTAAAACACAACCTTTCTTGCAAAGCCCAAGACTGATGCCATCCCTAAACTGGGTATGCATGTTAGACCAAATTTTTAGTGGCTGCAAACCACCGCTACTCCACTGAAATCAAAACTGCCACGAGGACTGATGTAACCACAGTGTTTCCACCACCTGAAGCTCAAAGTGAGATCCTAAGGCCCAGATCCTGAACTTGGTTTTTCAGAGCATTCTACTGCACAGAACAAGCAAATATTGTTGGTGAAGAAAGAAAACAACCACTCTAATGACAAAGCATTTCCATTTTGTACATCCACATGAACATGATAGACTGTAAAACAACTTGTTCTTACATATCGTAGACGTACATGTAAACCCAACACGTTCATTATTAAACTGTATTATGCACACTTCTTTTACAGTCAGCTTGTGTCTTTCAAAACTAAGAATGTCTTCTGGAGCTTTGCAGAGAAGTGCGGTGTAGCCCAAAGCTATTCAGAAATACAATGTTCATAGAAGAGCTACCTTATAGGCTCCAATGACTAAATCCTTCACTTCCTATTGTTCATGGGCAAAAATTCATAGCAATGCATAAAATACATTGTGTGGAAAAATAACTGCTTTTATATTCCTTGAAGTCTGAAAAATAGGTATGTAGCTTGAACAAATACACAGGATTGTATTTTCTTCTAACTGTTTCACTGGATTAACCATGCAATGATCTGCATTGGTGGTGGACACCTAGTTCTTGTTCCCCAGCTCTTCTCTCTTGCTCTATGGTTGCAGCACCAGCAGCTCAGTGCTGAACTCCTGTATGGATACTGGGAATTCTGCCACCTCTGACAGAGCTGGATTTACACCTATCCCTCAGGAGCTGGTTCCTAGAACAGACTCTTCCAGTGAGATGGTGACTTGTGTAGGTAGACATGTACAGTGAACCTCAATTTAAAATTTACAGATGAAGAGTAAAGCTCTGGCTGTGTCAGTGAAGGGAAATCTGAGTCTGGCTGAACACGTATTTAAAAGTAGTTTCAGATTGTTGAGTATGAAACAGTCTCCTGGTTTTGAGGTCTACACCAAACTGTATTGCATGTCATTCCTGAACACTGAAGAGAGCTCTTCACTACTACTCATCTAGGTCAACAGGGATTTGTCTGCTAATTTCAACAGAAACTGAAACAGATTATCAAGGTTTATGGCAGGACTATTTTATGATCTCTTACTATGGGATTCTCTAAAGTGCCTTTCACTTTGTGGCATGCAGACTGTACTTCAGTCCCTCCTCAGCACATCTGCAGTGTTAGGACCTCTGTATTCAATCTCCAAAGTTACCTCAAAAGAATTCCCACTTATCTCAAGTGCCTTATTTCAGATTTCCTCTTCTCCTTTACTATCTGACAAAATCTAGATTTAAGACTATTCTAATCCATGATGTTCTAAGGACCGTATGCAATGCTAAGGAGAAACATCATCATGGATGGAACTGCAGTAAGCAAATGAAGGAAAGGAAGAAATTTTACACCAGCAACAGAAGTCCCACATGAATGCAGCTTCAGTGTAAAGGATGGCATTCTGTCTCTTCCCATTCACCTGCCATACAGGGCAGTATTTTTGCAGCTCCCAGGTCAGGGCTGGTATTTATACACGTGAGATGAGAAAGTTTCACCACTGGCACTTGCCGCTTCCTCTGACTATGTCTTCCTACTTGGGCTGGGGTAGAAGCATCAGGTGCAAGTGTATTAGCAGGGAAAACAAACAAGGACTGATAATTTTCCAGCTTCCTGTAAAGTTAAAGACTGTGAAGAGTATCTTGAAGTTGTTAGCATTTGAAATATCCCATGTACGTCTTAGCCAAAGGAATAGGAGTGGAAAATCTGTGAGACAGTTTTTCAGAGACATGTGAGAAGGGACGACATTATATTCATTTGACATTTTATGCATAAAACTCCCTGGGAGTCTCAGCCCTGCAAAAATTACTCGTCACTGGCCTTGCTGATTACAGATTCCTTACCATTAGCTTCACGTAGGAAATTAATCTATTTTAGTGCTTTTGTGATTTGCAGAATTTCTGCAGTGCCAGTACTGTAACTTCTAACCATAAATCAGCTTCTCTCTGACCTGATTTCTGCCTCAGTGATCACAGAGACTCTAATGATGCTTTGAATGTGTGATAAAAGGTGCTTATTACTCACAAAACTTTACATTCATCATGTTTTCCTGATGCCAGGCTCACACAAGAAATCATCACTTTCAACAATAACGGACTCAGAGCAGTAAGCAGATTCTAAAACTAGCTTTCTGTGCTAAGATGTTAGTTTCTTATTTCTTACCTGGGATCCTTTACTGCTGTGATCATAATTTTATTATAGAGGCAAGCATTCATCTCAGAATAACTATTAAAGAAAATTATTTCAAAACAAACTTCATCGTTTATTGAGAATGAAAGACTTGTGCTTTAACAATGAGTTTCTGAGCAGACTAACAGGGTGACAATTTTTCCTAGAAATAAATACTCTTGAACTACCAGTATTGTTAAACAAAAAATATTTTGAGATGTGTTCAGGACTTGCGTGAGGCAGCCTAAAGAACTAGTCTATTTCTCCGCGAGTGTTGTGATCTTGTATGCAATGACTATTTTACCTTTGTTTTATGCACTCCTTAATGGGATGGTAATATTTTGGGATATCCTTTGGGGATCAACAAGATTTGAATACTTTGGAGTAACACTTTCTGTTCATCTGTTTGATTTGTCCTGTAACATGCAAAATCTTTTCAGAGGTCACCAAGCTTGTTAAAAGGGGGAAAGTAAAGGATTCCAAGCCAGTTACATCTTATGAAAGTTGATGGTTCAAAATCTAGTGTTAAAGTACCAAAAGTTACTGAAAGTTTCCAATTGCCACATCCTGGTTCTTTCTTTCCTGTTTGTTATGGGCTAGCTGGCACTGTTACTACTGTTGGATGGTCACTTCATACAGGTGGTATCAGGAGATGTGGAGATAACACAGCCTGGTGGGCAGGTCACTGTTGACTTCCTGCTGCAGTACACAGGAAGAAATGCTATTTCCACGTCTGCATCAGACTCCCTCTATGCCATCACTTTCAGAGGCTGATGCAGTTTGAATATGATGTGTCCTTTCACCCAGTCCTGTCCTCTCCCACATTAGCTTGGATTTCCACCTTCCCACCCTCCTCCTCACTTTGTTCAGAAGCCATGTGAAATGACATGTTTGTGCTGGCTGGTGCTGAGCTAGGCAGATGTCTCACCAGATTTTAATGCAACAAGTTCAGAGTCCTCTACATATCTTCCATTTGACTGTTCATTGTTGGAATCATTATGGTACAAATAAACAGGGACCTCTGTGATTGATGTTGCAGTGTAGGAGGTAGATCGTGTGGAGCAGTGCTCTCGGTGCCTTTGGCCCCACTGGGTTTTGTACTGTGTCCATTGCCTCTTCAAAGCTCCTTGTATCTGTTAAAGAGAGACATATTTATGTTGAGGCATAAACTAAACTACTAGAATTGTAGATATTTTAAAATCTGCTACAGGAAAGAGAAGAAAAAAGAGAAGGGAAGGATGTCAGTTAGATGTTCCCCTATGATGTAAGTGTGGAAGAGATTGCTGCACAGGAACACAGTAGTTTGCTCTGGTAGAAGAGGGAAGAGATAGGAGGGATAAAGACTAAAACCCATATGATGCTGCATCTGGATCCTTGCCCCTGGAATGGCTAATACACTGTGAAACTTAACCTTGAGTAAAACTCACCATGAATAGTAAAGTGTAAGTAAGCTTCAAGAGCTTGCCAGGGCTTATTTTGCAGAGAGGAAGAGTTGATGGATTAGTACAGCTAAACAGAGATTTTGTTCTAGTAATTTAAGAACAGGTTCTGTGCTGGCAAAAAAAATAGCATTGGTCATGGCCCTCTGCGTAGCAGAGAATTTCAGCCTTTGGACATTCTTGTTCTAGGAATAAAATATTTTATTTAACATTTACATTCTGTGATGTTACACTGGCGCTAGGATATGACTTAAGCTACTGAATCCTGCCAGGGACTACGAAGCTCATCTCCAGCGACGTGTTCAGGTGTGCTGGCACTCACTAGTTCCTTCCCAATGGAAGTGCTGAGACATGAGCAGAGAGTGGGCAAACTCTGGCTCTGTTCATTTAGATCAGCAATTCCTGCCATGAAAATGCGAGAATAGGAGGAGTTTGCCATGATACTCTGATGTAAATGACTACTCCTCAGAGGAAGACAAGTGCAGGTGAGGCACTGTGCTGACAGGAGTGTCCTAGAGCTTCCGTGCTCCTGCTGGGATGGACGACGTATGTTATTTTTGCTCAGGGAGTCTGAGATCACTCTCTAAACTGTGTGCAGAACAGTATCTTTATTCCTGCAGATCAGTCTGAATGACTTTAATATTTACCAAGCCTCCCCAATTCTAATACATATATAGTAAAATATTATGTACTCACCACCCAGAGCTGCCTGCAAGAAAGCTGTTTCATGTCACGTAAGGACAAGGCTTCATAAGGAATTGCTGTGAGTCTGAGATGCTTACTGAGTGATCAGCAGGACAATGCAGCATGCCAAGAATGGATATTTCAGTTGCTTTAGCTTTTTATTTTTAATCCAAGATGTAAGCCAAGGTATGAGGATTGATGCTATAAATCCTTACTCATGCAAGTAGTTGCACTGACTTCAGTATGACTGCTTTCTTGAATAAACAAACTTTTGCTGGACTAGTCCTTTAAAACTAACTGAAAACAATATCCATGCCCAGTTTCCAATACTAGCTTTTCTGCTATTGCTTAGCTCAAGACAAAGTAGTTAGAAGTTCCTTTCATTTGAAAAAATATATTGGTACTCACCTTCTCCGAATACATAAAAAAAAAGAAAACAAAAGGCTGAGTGTAGGTTAATTAGATATCAACCACAGAAGAAGCATAAGGTTACAATGGAAGTTTAATTAGTGGGACTGTGAGCAAACCTTACTACACCAATATTGAGATTTAAAGTGAAATGGCTTGATGCAGAGATGTTTCATAACATGCCATCACCAAAGTTTATTAGTGAGAAAGAACTACTGTGTGAAATAATAATGCAGTTGTAGCACATAATACAGAAACATGAAACAAACAAGGTAAACTCTGTAAAGATTTTAGTCACTTTTGAAATTGCCTTTTGATGTTACAGTATGAGTATTGTAGGTCGGTCACCCCAGAAGATATGGAGAGGGAATGGAAGAAGAAGTCTGCAGAAGGATTAAGTTAGTGACTTTCCCCAGTAACACCCTTGGGGCAGTGGTTCCTGTAACTGTGGCTGGACATAATGAGGATAACGCAGAAATCATGGATGTGCACAGCAGCTCTGCCCGCCTGCACCCACCTCTCCAACATCACCACCATGGTCGGCGATGCCTGCAGGCACTGCACAACCTCTGGCCCTACGTGTCGAGTGTGTTTGCATTTCACAGCAGTTCATCCATACAGATTAATCTCAGTGTCATTAGTGAGGGTGGCAAGAACATATTGACAGCCTTCCTGTTCCTCTCCTAGCCCACCTTCCCTGTCCCCTGCATAGACTGCAAGGCTTTGATTGCTCTTGCCTGGGGAGAAGAGCTGCTGTGAAGGTGAGGAACTCCTGCTGAGCTCTCAAACAGCTCTCATTTGAACTGGAGTCTGATGGGCCACCATAGGTCTAGAGATGATAAATGGTAACTGAAGAGGGAAGAACAATGTTACTGAGTCTTACAAAATCTGTCAAGAGGAATTTATAGTTTTCTTCTCAGAAGGTCATGGCACAAATTGTATGGTCAGGGAGAGAACAGGCACATCCATTCTAGTTCAGCCCATGATGAGAAGCTGCTTTAGCCAGGTTTAAAAGGCTCCATGACAGCATGAGGTTAAAGCAGCTGTGCTTTTATTCTCTGCTGAACTGCTGGCCTGTGCAGGAATCTGGCCACAAATGGATAATGGATAGCACTAGCTGCCGCACTTGAATCAAATAACGTGTTAATCTAGATTTCTGCCATGATTCCAAGGATCTCAGATGATCATAATTCAGTGCCCAATAAAATTGTTCATGCATGCATTTTAAATGTTTAAGCACAGTTACTGAAAATCACATGTAGTGCAATAACATGTTAATGACCAAGGAAGCTCCTACGGACTGGGCGGGACAGGGCGGGACAGGGCAAGGCCTGCCATGCTTTCTGCTGTGATAGAAGATGAAAGAAAGTAAAGTCTAAAGAAATGAAGAGTCTGAGTTTATTTACTCTGCTCTTCAGGACTACAAAGATTTTTCAGTTCTCTATTAGCCATTCATGCCTCTTTGGCACACAAGATATATGGCTGCTGGTGTTGTGGTTTTTTTTTTTTTTTTTCCCCCCTTTTCTTTCTTCCAAACAGACTTTCAATTTTGCTGGCCAGCCTTGCAGTCTAGAAGCAATCTCAAGCCTGGAAATATGGTTTGGTGAGCAGACTATTGCAGAGACCTTCTATCATTGTACAACACTGTTGCTGGACAGAGAAACTACAGTGCTGCTGGATACTGAGACTTTATATGAAAATGCACAAGAACATCTGTCATTTTAAAAGTTTCAAACAAATCCACTGTTTATAGGTTCTTCCACATTAATGCAGGCATCAGCACAGCTTCTTATTACTATTTTTACATTTCTTTCTGTAGATAGGCTCATGGTACTAAAATGAGGTTAGTGAGGTAGCTGGCGATGAATGCAATATAAACGCTGTCAGGTGGTACTGATATTAGCCTTGTTTGTCCTGGCTAAACTTCGTGTATTTCAGCCTTGAAGTTAAATACTCTGGTAGGAAAAAGTAAATCCCAGAGCATCCAGGCTTCTGCGGTACTAAAATTAATTTCCTTGCCCTATGGTGAATTTTTCTCATGAGAAATAATGTAGCCTGGAAACAATCTCCTACCATGACTGAGATCTGACTGTGTCTTTGATCTGTGTCCTGCTGCACACAGCAAGACTGGGGGAAGTTAGCTTAGTTGTCTTGGGCAGTCAAACTCAGACCAGCACTCCTTTTGGGAGGACTTAATATGATTTGGGTATTGGTATGTTGCTGCTCCTCTATAGGTTTTCTTCCTTAGATATCTATACCTTGTTTAACTGCAGGAATAAATGTGACTTAGAGAAAAGGGGTCATAATCCTTTCACATCCCAGCACAACTATTCTAGTACACAAACTTACTTGATGTTTATTCTTAATGTGCTGATGCAAGTAGCAACAAACTGCCTTGAGTCTGTATTACAGAGCTGTCATTTTTGACTTTCTGGCCACCTTAATGGGAAATTCTAAAAATAGCTTCCCTTATTATCTAGTAAATAAAATCTCCTGTAAGAAGATAACAAGAGGGTTTCTCAGAATCCCTCCCATTGACCATGCTAGTCTGCAAGTCTGAAGCAGACACAACAACTTTGAAAATGGCTGTAATGGTGAAAAGTACCCAAGCATGAATAAAAAATCACTCAATATATCTGGGAAACCTGAAACCCCATGGCTGTTTGTTCTTACTGCTTGACACTGATGAATGTTTCTGACTAGCTGCTCCACCATGGAGTCCTTAATCCTACATACAGTCTAGAGTTACCCAAATGTAGTTAAGCCATCCATGTGATTACCTATGAGAGCAATAGAATACAAAAATGGAAACTGCATTTCAATACCAAATTAGTTTTTATCTCCTTTTGGGCATCATCCTCTCCAGATGTGTTCCCCCCGTGATGGCTCACTGACAATTCAAGTATCAAAATTGGGTATCCAGATATCTTTTTGTTGGCAAACAGATGCTCCAATTATATTCATTATCACACAACTTGAAAATTGTATTCCTGGAGTTGTAATGGTAAATACGCTTTTCAAACACTCTGGCACTACCCAAAGTACCTTGGTATTACAGCTATCTGATGAAACAGTCTTTAGGATATTTTATGTTTTTAGTATATTTTCTTGCTGCCTTTTCTTATATTTTGCACTCCTACAGTCTTTCATCTGGGCACAAATGTGATGTGGCAGTGGAGGGAGGAGTTTGGCTGCTGGTCTGCCTGTTGATGATAGTATCATTTTATGTCAGGCAAGTGGCCAGCAGAAGAAAGCTCTTACCACTGTAAGAGCTGACTGTGCTTGCACTGGGGTTAGGAGGTCTGTTTACACAATGGATGTGCTGTGTGGGGGTTCTGGTTGTTAGAAAGCCTCCCTGACTGTGCATAGCAGATGGAGTCACCAGGGTGGTGGGGAGAAAGATGAGTCTTTCTTTGGGAGAGTTCTACATAACTGGAGTCCTTGTCTGTCTGGTTCCATCTCCCATGGCATGGTTCCTTGCCCAGGTTGCTCCCTTCTGCACATCCTTTGCAGTGAGTGAGTGCATTGACTTGTTCCTCCCTCTGCTTGTCTGGCACTTTGGATCTCTAGTGTACAATGTAGTAGTGGAGGGAGGACTCTGACTGTTGTTTTGCCTGTTGATGATACTATCCTTCTATGCTGGACAAGTGGTCAGCAGAAGAGCATCACTAAAGCTTGCTCTGTATCTAACTCATCTACTCTGGATCTAAAGTTAACTTTTTAAAGTAATTCTTATCTTTGATAACATATGTGGTATCTTATTTCACTACAGTTGAATGCTCCTGATATATTGAAAAAGCATTTTTCTGCTAACCATCTATAGAAAGTGGCTTACTGTAGGAATTTAAATGGTTCTTGACATTTTAACATACTAATTTTTTTTTTTTTGTAAAAAATAGTAGCGAAGTGGACCTAAAACCAGCTGTAGGTATCTAAAATACTGATCCAGCTGTAGGATGATGGGAGACATTTTTGCCTCAAAGTGTTTTAATTTCTCCATCACTACATGAGAAACACTGCCTGTAAAAAGGCCCCACTCAAAGAGTTAAAGTAACTGCACTGCTCTGGGGTCATCTGTCATGGCTCTGGGGCTGAACACAGCACACAGCTCTCCAGGAGAGACCCCCCAAAGATCCCCACTCCTCCTTACGGGGCATTGTGGTCCTTCCCACTATTCTGGGACAAGAAGACAAGTAGAGCATTTTTGTTTTTACTTAGACGTCGGTATCAAAATTGCAGATGGCAGAGGGAGAGTCTCATGCTTGCAGCTCATTTAGTACTATCTGCTTTGTAATGGTAACACTCCCGATTCATCTACTCAGAGATACTCTAGTCACGCTCCGCACAGAGCTTTCAAAAATGCACACTGCTGCTTTTAAATAGAGAGTAAAAAGGAACTTTGTGTGCTTTCAAAGTTTATAGCGCAACAGGTTTCACTTCTGCATTAATGAACAAGACACTGTCTACTTCTCAAGTTCTGCTCATCAGCTGTTTCACATGCTTACCTCACCATTGAAGAAGCAGAATATAGTTGCCACAAGTAAGCCCTAAGAGAAAGGAAAACAGAAGAGTTTAGAGATCAGGATATATAATTGGGGGAGGGCATTGTTTTGAATTTTGGACTTAGTGGATACAAGATAAAAATATTAGTCCACTTCTTCTGTATCACAGACACTTTGCCTAATCTCTTCCACTGTCACAGTTATGTTATTACACTGATTTTTTTTTTTTTTGTATTTTCAACATGTTTTTCCATTTTATTCTTTATTACTAGCATTTATAGATTCTATATTTTGGCTTTGATGTTATTTTTGTAGAAGAGGCCTAGAGAAGGAAAATTAAATGGTGTGTAAGGTAGATAGCTATTTTGCTTACAAAAGAGCACCACTTTGCTACTGACTTTGCTGAAGAGATGGCAGAGGAATTGTGTCCTACATGCTGCCACTCATTTATCTGAGTGCAGTTATTCAGTTAAGTGCCAGCCAAGTTGAATCCAGCTGCCCCAGGAAGGCTTTCAATTGAACTGTAAGTCAGGATAAGTAAATGTGTATATGGGGCAACATGATGGATGGCGAGGGCATGAAAAGAGATGTAAGTGGTCAGGAAAAGGGGAAAAAAAAAAAACAAGCCCACAACAGGTGAGTTAAAATATAGAGGGGTAGAAAAAGAGAAATTGAGGATCATAGCTTGGTTCTAAATGGCTTTAATTTAATTATTGCCACAGTTATTCAGATAATATTTCACAACTGCTGCCAGATTAAAGAAGGTCTAGGTAGGTGAGAAAGTGTGAAATTAGTAAGAGAAAAAAATCTCACACACAGAGCCTGCCATTCAGAATCATGTAGTTACGCTGGTCCATGTCTTAACCACACTTGCTCTTATTAAAATAGCATTACATAGCATCACTCAGAGCCAAATGACTGTATTTTAAACTATTTAAAGCACTTATTTTAAACTAAACGTATATCTGTTTGTGAAACTGAGGTGAATCTGCAATACAATAGCCCTTGGGCTGCTTTGAAGAGTTTTACAGCTGTATCTTTTTTTTCCCAAGCTCTCATTTAACTGATTACCAGTTAAATTCTAGCTAGCACTTTGTAAAATGTTTTGGACTCTCAAGTGTGCATTTTGGACCACAAGTGGTGGATAAGCAATAACTGTTTTAAGAAAATGTTTATCTATTAGAGATACACAGGCTGGTTTGAAGAGGTGCTGACCACCTGAATTCTGGCAATTATTTTACTCCAATAAATTTTCTCTAATGCAGAACTTTTAATTTTACATGACTACAAATATGAACCTTCCATGTGCAAGGAGGAGGAAGGAAGTGAGAAAAAGAAAGTTCCTTTTCATGTTCTGGAAAAACAGTATTCTCAAAAGAATCAAATCCCAGTACAATACATAATGTACAACAGTTTGTCCAATAGCTCTGGTTTGAGAAACACCACAAAGGCAATCAGAACCTTACACCTCTAAAGCAAGACTTTATTTGGACCACAGGTTCCTAAATCAAAAATGTATGCAAGGGGAGCAAATACATCACTTCCTTATACTGATTTTTTCCTGCACTGTCTGGACTTCATTAATCTGCAGAGTCTTGCAAAACATCTCCCGTTGACTGCACAGTACGTGGTTGCAGCACAGGTCCTCCTATTTTGCTAAAGCATGTTTTTATTAACAGCAATCAGCCATGATGGGCAAAAGAGATGGATCTTGATCTCCTCTAGGAGAAAGGATGATCCATGGACAGTCCACATGAGGCATGGCAGATATGAAAGACGGCATGAGAAGAGAAAGAAGCATTGAAATTTTCCTAAGCCTGTTAGTGAGAGTGCTTAGGGGGAATTGGGAACTGTAGTTCACCTAAAGGCAGAAACTGAACCTGAACTACTGAACTGAAGCCAGTTTCCATTTCAGTTTCTGTATGGTATTTGAATTCCTGGTACATCCTGTAATGCTCTTCTTTTTTCTACTGGGGAGTGTAGTACCCTTAACTAGTGTTTTCTTCAGACAACATCTGACAGAAAAGCTAGAAGAGGTTGTGATGGTGCCTCATGCCCCTTTCAGTTGCTCTTCTGGTTTTGGAGTGAGGAGAGAGCAGATCTCGATCTTTGTTATTTTGAGACCATGCATGCTGTTCATCTGGCTGAAGAAATTATTTTCTTTTGTTTGTCCCATACATATCTCTTTGCTCTTCTACCAGCAATGGCCTTCTGGGCTCTGCAATCTGTATTTCTATTTCTACTTCTGTTTCTTCCTTTTTATATAGAAAGTTTTGCCCATGAAGCAGAGTACCATTGTTATCTTTGGCTGGAAAGATACAGAGATATCATGAGATGACACCAACTGTGACTCTTTTGAGACAGGAGGTCTCTGAATGATGATAACTCTACAGTGGATCTATTAAGACATGTGACAGACTGGATGTAGGTCATACAAGGCCCAGAGGTTATTCCTCATATCTCTTTGACATATATCTTCCACACCGTCTCTAACTGCTGCTGGCTTTTGCTCAGTGTGTAATTCTTGTTGAGGATGAGATGTCTGGGTCAATTATGCGTCTCTGCTGTTCTGTGGAGTTGTTAAACTGACCTGTGATATACTGTCTGCCACCAGCAGGATAATGTTGGCTGTGGTATTGAAGGTAGAGATGAAGGATAATTTTTTTTGAGATTAAGGCTTTTAATGACTTCTGAAATTCTTTATTTCTGGAACTGTGTGAAGATCAGGTGAATGTGGCTTAATCCTGGCTTAGGGACTGTCAAGAGTCAGAAGCTTTCAGACCTTCATGTACTTTATTGATGCCATAGTGAGTTTTTCCCCATGTTTTTCATAGAAGTACTTCCCATTCCCATCTCTCTCATTTCAGAAAAGATAAAGAGCTTTGAAGAAAAAAATATTGTGTTCCTCATTGTCTTCACTCAGGGCATATTTATATCTCTGAGGTAAATGACTGCATTATAAAGTGTTTTTTTTATGTTGGGTTAAAAAAACCAAAACCAAACAAGGAAAACAAAGAACGTGTCTGCAATTTCTGCTGCTACTGAGGTGGGGAGATTATCATGAGAGGGCTGAAGATGGAAGACCACCTGCTTCAAATGATGCAGACATCCCACTAACCAAAGGTCACATTTTGCTTCTCCTGCTCTCTGCTGGAGGTTTCATTACTGTAGTTTTGAACATTAACGCTAATAAAAAAATGGCACTTTATAACATTCAGCTCTAAAAAAAAAATACTTCCCTTTTATTGGCTCAAAATATTAGAAAGTTTTGAAATTACTAATAATGCAAAGAAAACAAGAACAGGAAGTTACAAAAGCCCTCTTATGTTGTCAAAAGCAGTTCTATGACCTTAACTTTGCACATAAGGAGAAAATGTTTCTCTCTGGTTTGGCATCAGAACGGATATTTATTTCCCTTTAAATGGAGAAACAGATGGAATTAATACCTTCTAAAATGCATTGAAATAGCTCACTATTTTTAAAAGGCTACTTTTTAATGTGTTCATTTTGTTCTGGGTGAAGCTGATAAGAGAGTTAAATTTAAAACTTGGAGGCAGGATGGATATACATGTAGTCCCAAACCAAGGCTAAAAATGAGGCCCCTATGAGCTGGATCCTCCTGCCTGGCAGGGCAGGTGCTGCAGTCTTGAGAGTGCTGTTTGGAGGGTGCTGAGTTGACACAGAAGTAATGTTACTGATGGAGAAACAAAACTTTGATTATTCTCCACTTAATAGAAAAATACTTTTTGTCAATAAAACTCAAATCCCCTATGCTGAAGAGTATTTTAATTTATCATTACAAGCAGACTTGCACATTTAGGTCCACAGTCAGCAAGGTATTGAGAAGAAGAATAACTTTAAGTGCTTGTGTATTGCTGTTAATTCAGGGGCTATTTCTCCACTGCATCAAATGGGCCTCTGTGGCTAAGCTCTGACACAGTGACAGTGCCATGTTAGGTAGCATGACAGCCTCTACAAACACACCTACAAGATGATGGAGAGAGAATTTGGTGAGATGGGACTTCTGGTGGAAGAAGCTTGCAAGCAGGAGTGTATTAGTTGGTGGAAGGAGCTTGCAGGGAGGAGTGTATTAATCTCTGGGCTTGTTTGAGAGCATCTGGTGGGGTTCTATGCATGGGACTAGCTGAGGTATCATGGGGTTATCGTATTTTTATAGTCTTCCTTTTTTCTTGTTTCTTTGCTATGGACCAATGTCAAAGATCAGAAGCTGAGATAATGGTCCATGGTAGTAGACATTCTGACAGAAGCTCAGCACCTTGATCTCTTTGCACCCTGAGACCTCTCAAAGGATGATCATTGCTTCCCAGAGCGGGGTCCCACCTGACTGTGAGACAAAAGGCACGTCTCACCTGCCCTCTCTTGACACAGACACCTGAGTTCAGTTACATCCAGTATGCAGGGCTGTCACCACACCACTCCTTCATAGGAGACACCCTCTTTGCCCAGGTAGACCATTTGATCTTCGATGGGCAGCACAATGGGGCTTTTAAGGCTCAGATGTATTTTCATACCAGAGGTGTGCAAGAAGCCAGCACGTCCTGTACTGTAACGTTTTACATCTTGAGGAAGTGTGCGTCTTCCATGGGTTTTCAGCATCATCTAACAAGCTTTTGAAAGACTGGTCCTCTAGGGAAAAACCTGCAATTCACTGGCTCTTCTGGAATGCAAACATTTGCTTTTTGTGGTGCCTATTTTAGGAACTTTCCTTAAAAAGCTCACTGCATGCTCAGCAATGCACCTACAGCATCCCACTCTGCATAAGTTACTCCACATAAAGGTTGAAATAGCTTTCTTTTCTTTGGTGCAATCTTCATTTCAGCACAGTCTGGAGACTAAAGAGCTGATACTGGTGATGGTGAGAGGAGGAGGCTGGCTGGACTGGAAAGGTACATGCATTTATATTTGCAGCACAAACCACAGCCTTTCCATTTTTTTGTGAACTGCTCATATAGTCATATTTGAAAAAAAAACACTTAACAGTGAAAATTGATGGTAGTATTGCAAAAAGAGCAGGACAATTCAAAACCAAACTGTCTTCTGTTATCCAAAGTAACTTCAGTAGAGGAAACCTAGCATCTAATATGTCAAAGTGTTGTTTTTCAACTGGGAAAACCATCTTCTGAAAGAAATGCCACTACACAGTTTCTTGTAGGAACAAATTCCTTCTCATTCATCATCTTCAATCCTCTGATTTTTACAATAGACTGCAGTGCTTGTTTGAAGCCTTTCTGTGTACATGGACAGTAACAAATATATCAAACCATCACACTCACTTAACACAGCTCTGTGCTGTTGAAAAACTGTCTTTCTGTTCTAGAAAAGGCATAAAAATTTAATCATATAATCAGTAGAAATGGAGACTGTATTGTATTTTACACCAAGAAAAAAATCGTAATTGCACCCATGATGCCTGCTTGTAGATGACTGACATGCCACAGGATGCAAAACCTGATAGACTGCTGCTAGTCTATGGAGAGGCAGGCTGTGTTGTAGTTTAGGAGAGCCCAATAGCTGTCAGGGACATATATCCATCCCACCAGTTAATACAATATCTACCCATTACATAATCAGTCCTAGAAGAAAATGAGCACTGGAGGAGTGGTTATATAGCTGGCTATCTTAAATATGCATACAAGAAATGTTTGGGGAAGGATTAAGGAAATTTATTTTAGAGTGCAATTAAAAATCCGCTCTAAGTAGAAAAGGGATCACCAGAGCTGGCTGCAGTTAGCAGGGCAAATTCACAGCCCTGACAAAAGGCCAAAATTCACATGCTGGTGTGGAGCACACAGAGACAATATTGCAGAGTCAAGAGTTCTGTGAGGTCTGTCATTGCTGCCCTGACCTGGGGACAACCCTGGGTGGGCTGTCACCCCTTGGCTTGCCTGGTGTCCTCTCTGGGCACAACAGCAGTAGGACACAGGCAGCTCCCATCACGTGCCCATGGCAGTGTCCTCAGCACCATCCTTGCTGCTGAGCCAGAGCAACATGTATTGGCAGGGGGTGACTGGGGTCAAGCCATGGAGAGAAACCCACTCCCAATGACTGGGACAAAGGCAAAAGGAACCCATAGGGATGAAACTTCTCCCCCTTGGATCCCTCCCCCACCTAATCCCATCCATCAGTAGTACATCAATTTTGGTAACATTATTTGTCACTTCTTTTAAGTAGAAAGAGACACTGATTTTTTTTTTTTTCTTTTAAAGCTGTTTTCTTACTACAACGTTAAAATAATTTCTGCATTTAGCTTCTGTATGAAAGGAAATAAGAAGTGGGTGACCTTACCCATGTTGACCACTATTCACAAACACATTAGAAATCTGCCTTTATTAGTCAATACAGGACTGGATATATTACAGTCAGTAAACCAGATAACCAAGCATCTGAAGTCATCTAGGGTTTTGTTTGTTTGTTAAAACAACCCAAACTTCCTTACTGATGCTGTATTTCCAAAGCATTTATAAAATAAAAATGTCAGTCTTATACTTTAATTTGAACTGCCTAATAATGATATTTTAACTCCTAAATGAAGCTTGTCTCAGTTTTGTCTTCTGTTTGTTGGCATTCCCTCTGTACAACAGTTCTTATACACAGATAATTTTAGTATTAACCTCACAGCACCAGTTTCAGTCAATTTGAGCACTTCAACAAAGATCACTTTGGAACATAAAAGCTCTCTGTGATCTCAGTTTTCTCTCCTTAGTTGAGAAACAGTGCCATCTGATAATTTTTGCTAAATTTTCCACTGTTTCTCCTGCCTTGTGGTTGTTCTTTATGCTGTGGTGCTAGTCATGCAAAGGCACATGATCTAATAATGTGAAAGTGGTTGGAAAAGAACTGCAAAATCATGGTCAGTTTCAGGGTAAAATAACTGCCAACAGTTTCTTTGGCTAAGTTAACAGCAAGCACCTCGTCTGAGCTGAAGCCGCTACCATATAACATACCTGATAATGCATTAATATATGCATGATGTAATCATATATTTCTCCAGCAAGTCGGTTTTCTGGTCTCCAGGGGATAATAACAAACTGAATTCCCAGTAAGGGTACCAGAATTAAAGTAGCTCTGACAGCTTTCATATACATGTTGGACTCAGCACGGTGGGTATCTCTCAGCTTTGTCACCAAAACTCGAACAATGTTAAGCAAGAAGAAAAAATTGACCTGCAAAAGCAAAGCCATTATAGGTGAAAGCATTCAAATTAAACAGACATTCAAAATAAAAATACACAGCACATAAATGGTGGTAAAATGTAACTTTCTAGCTTTATTGTAGCCCATAATGGGCAGCTCCTTGGTAGTCAAGCCTTGGAAAGTATCTTGAATGCCTTCAGAAAAGAGATGTTAAGCTGCTCTACGTGCTTTACTTAGGAAGCCTGCATGGATGTTTAAAGCAGGGATCAGTTCTAGAAAGCCCTGGCTGTTTTGGCACTGATGTAGGCAAATTTAGGGTTTCCTGTGAACAGTTATTCTCATTTTTATATATAAAGTTTAAACAGGATGGACAAATTGTTCCCTATGAGTAACCATGTCTCACTTCTGAGTCTGAAGGTCACCTATGTATCTTGCTTCAGCTTGCACTGAAGATGTCTGCAGCCAGATGAGACAAATCCCCCATGTCCTTGGGCATATGAGACCTACAAGAGCCATACAACTTCTCTGACGAATATGTTCCAGCTTATGTTGGCCAATACTTCAGCATTGTATCTGAGCAGGGGGGGTAAGGCTGCCCTTGAGAAAAACCTAGGCTACCCCTTGCCTCCACCAGACTGTATGGACCTCATGGTATACTACCCACAGTAAAATAATAACACTTGCTGGCTCACGGCAGAAACACCAGACACTTCAGAAAGTTTTGCCCTTGACCCTTACAGTCAGCAATGCCAAATAGCTCAGCATCTCACCTCCTCAGTCATTTCTGGAAACCTGATTCCAGCTGTGGGTCACTTGCATACAGAAACCCACTCCCAGCCCTGTCTCCACAGAGAGCTCCTTGCAGGATGTGCTGAGAGCCTGTGGAGGAACGAGGAGGGCAGACCCAGGCTGATAATGAGCCAAGTGCATACCCTGGGGGACATCCCAGGTATCATAGACTGTCTCTCTCTCTCTCTCTCTCCCTCTCTCTCTCTCTCTCTCCAGTGTACCCAGATCACTCTCTTCCATTCTGTTACAGTAATATCAGGCACCTATGCTGTGGAACTTCAATAGGCTTTTTCTTCAGATGATTTTTAAAAATAAGCACCTAAGTTGCATCACTTAGATGTTTTGGTAGCCTAAATTCCATAGATATGAGCAATTTCAGTTCAGTCTTTCAGAACACTAAAACATGAATGAGTAAGCTTTGGTAAAGCATTTCATCACTCCTTAACTACTGAGAGACCTTTCAACTGTTTTACATTTGCGCTCTACTGGAAAAAAAAAGTAATAATAAATGACCTCTGAGGTCCCATTCAGCATTAAGTCTAAACATTATTCTCCATCCTACTCTGATTTCACTCACTCTGCTTAACCTTCACTTTTAGAATTTCAGGAAGTAACAGTGTAAAGTAGAAAAAAAACTTTACAAAGGTAAAAATCCTCAGCTCTTCTAAGTCAGTTTGTCACTATGATTTTTTTGTAGCACATCATGTAGGATGTTCTGTAGACATTGACATCTTCACAAGAAAAATAAGATGGGAAATGGCATAAGCTCAATCCAGAAGTTACAATGCCCTATTCTGAAAACAGTTAAAGATTGTTCTTCTTCCATAAAATACAATCCTTCCTTTTTTTTTTTTTTTTTTTTTTCATCTATTAGATGGAAGGTTGTTTCTTTATTCAAAGGTGTTACCAGTATTCACTGCCCAACTGTTTGATCTCTGAGGTAATTACTGCAGGTACACCCAGGCAGATATTTGCAAGCAAGAGACAGCTCAAAAGCTGAAAGTGCAACTTAGGTTATGTACTGAGGTGAGTTTGGGGCATGGGTTGAATCAACCCCTTTCTGCGCCTTTCAGTAAGGTCACGGTTACACTGGTATGCAAGATGCGGTATGTATATACATTGCTTAGCTGAACTTTAAATCTTGACCTCCTATTCAGACAGCCCAGCCCAGTCCCTTCCCTAGACTATTTAATCTCCCTGCCTTTGGACCATACCAGTTCAACTCACCAAGAGCGACCAGCCTGCACTCGGCCCACTCCAGCTACAGCACATCTAAGAGCTTCATTGACATCACACAAAGAAGTTACTCTGGGAGAGTGACCACCCTGGTTTTAAAAAGCAGTTGCTGATTCCGTTTGCCTCAAAATTTGACTCTTCACTGGGAGGTCCCTTTACAGGTTTAATTTTGAAAAGTATTGAGAAATTGTCCTGGTAACACTGAGTAAAGAAAACCTCTATCTACTTCTGAATTTTGAGCAAAATACATAAAAGCACCGAAGCTTCCATTCTGTACAGGTTAGCAATATTTCTAAAATAATTATTTAACTGTTGATAGTAAACAATATTCTTACCAATAAAGCTGCCATTACAGGTCCATGAACAATATAGAGCAAGTGTGTGTCAACGCTCATCCAGCAGCTGGAGAGGAAACACACCATTAAAATTTATTATTAAATCAAATAAAATGTGTTATACAGTTAAATCATGCTAAGTTCCTTCAAAAGAAGACATGCTACTCACTTGTCATTGAAGTATTTGGCTCTTGCAACAGCATGAATAGATGCTGGCACTAAAGGAAACCCTGAAATGATTAAAGTTAGATCAGTCTTCGTATTTTTTTAAGCTTGTATTTCATGTGTCACACATACTAGCAAGTCTCTTATCCACAAAAAAACTTGTATGTGGAATTACAGCTTTCAGGAAAGAACTGCAATCCTGTCAAACTTGGGTCTCTAGCATTACACTGATGGTGAGATGTAAAAGGGAAAAATGTTCAAGGTAGGACAAAAGGAGACACAAAGCCGATGGGCCATGACCTGCTGGGATGCCACAAGGTTACTGCCAGGCTCCCCTGTGCTTCTGTGGCTTGTGTGGGGAAGGGTGTGAGCAAGCAGTGTGGGAAGGGTGCAAGGATCATTCGGTTCTCAGTGGAGTATTCCCTTGGGAAACCAGGGACACTGGTTAAAACCACGTAAGTCACCACTGAGCAAGAGAGAGGCACATTAACTTGCATGTTAGATTATGGAGCATTAAAAAACAGAGCAAGGAGTTGCTCTCTGGAGCCTATGACAAGAGAAAATGTTTGGAGCCATGAGAGGTTTTTTGGGGATGGGGATATCTGCAGGTTCCCAGTCTCCATGCAGTCAGGCCTACTCCCTGCAGCTTTATCTCATGTGGGAGTGAGCTGTGAATCTCATAAACCCACATCTCCTGACTTACCTGTGAATCATAGAATCACTATGGCTGGAAAGGACCTCTAGGATCATCAAGTCCAACCTCCCTCCCAGCATTTCCCTAACCACTAGACCACAGCCTCAAGTGCTACCTCTATTTGTTTTTTGAACACCCTCAGGGATGGTGACTCCACCACCTCCTTGGGCAGCCTGTTCCAGTGCCTAACCACTCTCTCAGTGAAGAAATTCTTTCTAATAGCCAATCAAAACTTCCCTTGGCACAACTTGAGGCTATTTCCTCTAGTCCTGTCATCAATAATTTTGGAGAAGATACCAATATCAGCCACTGCTCTGACAGGGAGCTGATTGGAAAAAATCTGCACCGAGCCAAAGGCTTGGGAACTATGTTATGCTTAAACTGGAAATCTCAAATTCTTATTTCCAGCCTGACATTAAG
Organism: Merops nubicus; assembly: GCF_000691845.1. Taxonomy (NCBI): domain Eukaryota; kingdom Metazoa; phylum Chordata; class Aves; order Coraciiformes; family Meropidae; genus Merops; species Merops nubicus. Next base: position 37,159 of record NW_008583455.1, on the reverse strand, counting down.
AGTGACAATCTGGTCCACTTCTGTCTATCTTCCTTTAGCTTGCTTCTATGTTGTGTCCCTGTCTAACAGGCTCGAAACCTTGAACTGGGGAGTCTGCAGTATAATACTGACCCCAGTTTGTACAACCTTGCACATACAGACAGCTGGCCAGTAGGGGAATGATCTACTGCCTTGCCTGCCCTGTGCAGAGAGCTTTGTGGCCACCTTTGGTGTTACTGGTGCCTGTTTTCTATAAATCATAGATATTTCTTCTGAGCTTTGGATATTCTATTATTATAAATAAAAAGTACAGAGGTATAGGCCAGCCAATAGCTGGAGTAAGAAAAAGGTCAAAAAAGTAAGTAGGACACTGATGCCTCCAGGTATCTTTAAGCAACAGCTACTTACTCTACTGCCCAAAGAAGTTCTTATTGCAGTCTACCTTGGGAAGACAATGCAGGGGTGGGAGAAAAAAATGGATTGCCTTCTTCTTTATATATTGTTAGAAAATGATTACATGGCCTCTGGCTGCAGAATGCCTTTTTTTTGGGTGATGATGCATGGCAGAACAACAAAAAGCTCAGAACAGAATGAAAGGTGCTTCCAACCTCAGGGTGAGTTTATGGGATTGACAGCTTGAGAAAATCATTTTGATTTGGAAATAGAGGAAGTCTAGGCCAGGTTTCTTGTCAGACAGATTGAAGTGCAATTTATAAGGGTCATTTCCAGAATAGCAAAAATTCTTCATTTGAAAGCTCTGGCCTGAACTGTCATGAATAGAGTACTCCACATGATAGCAAGGGACCTTTTTTCTTCTGCTAAATGCATTAGGCCAGAATATTTGGTTCAACAAACTCACAAGCAAATCTTAAGAATGGAATGAAAAGTTTTCATTAGTCAGTTACAGGGTAAGAAGCTCGTGTCGCTGTCTGGCTCAGATTTCTAGCAACAGGCTGGATGAGCTCTTCTGAGGCTAGATTTTATTCTCTTGAAAAGGCTGAAACACAAAGAGTTAATGAGACATGGAGCACCTAGGTCTTTTTGGTCTTGGTGGTACAATATGTATCACTCCAGCAGTCCCACCAACATGTGGAGAGCAGTGAGCAACATGGTAAAGGTCTTACCCCAGTCATCCTGGGAAAAGGTATGACATATCCCTTTAGGCCATGCCAGGTCCTTTACAGCATAAACTGGCAGTCATGTTTAATTTTATTTCCAGTTGAATTTAAAAGGCACTCTGTTTCAGCACTGTCCAAATAAATGATTCCCTTTTCACTTTTATGTGGATGAAGATGCCTGAAGCAGCCAGACAGAATGGACTGTGGCTGGATGAACACATTTGATACTGTTTTCTTGCCCTTCCTAACGGTGATTTCCTGACCCAGTGAAACAATAACAACTAAGAAATGCCATCCCCAACAGCAGTTCCCAGAGAAGGGGTCACCTGAAGGCATCAGCCTTGAAATACATCTGTCCATGTCAGATTCCATTCAGTCATCTCAAAACTGTTGTAGAAGTGTTTTACATTTGTTTGGATTTTTATTTTTCTTATAAAGCTATTTTACAAAAGTCATTAATGATTTTTCAAAATAAAATAATCTAGATCTTCTTGCATAGGGCTTAGTTATAACAATGAATAATGAGTAACTTCATCTTGTGATGTACATTTGCCTTGATCTTTTGGGACATGGTTTAATGGTGATTGTAGTGTTGGGTGATAGTTGGACATGATGATCTTAAGGGTATTTTGCAACTTGAATGATTCTATGATTCTTTTGAATTGTAATTCTGAGCACAACCTGCTCTTGTTGCTCTGCATTGGTCTTTGAAGGACTGGATCTCTCTCCATTGAGTAACATAGCCGCATGTCTGAAGTAGGACTGTGTGACTAATACTTCTGGAATCAGTGGAATGATACTATGTGAACTTAAGGGGTGGCCAGATAGTCCCAATTAGATCTTTTTGCTACTAATGATATTTACATTAGCTAGGAGGTGCTAAGATAATCATTAGCTTTTGTGGAAGTATTAATCTAGTTTCACTAAAAAGGCTGCAGACTTCAGTCAGGCATTGTGTCCATTTTTATGAACCTTCTCCTTCTCAAGATATCGTCATTATTACCACAACCACCACTTTTTTTTTTGGACAGAGCTGCAGACACTGATGAGTATCTCATCAGATAGCTCCACTGAATTACCCACCATGACGCTAGTGCCGTTCTCAGCAATATTACAGCTAGCTCATAAGCTTTCACTGCAGGCTAGCTGTCCCAGTTGCACTAAATTACACTGCCTAGATTCATTTGTCACCTGAAAAAAATATGTTTATGATAACTTCCCTTTTTGCATAATTGGATATGCAATAACACTATTTTGGGAAAGTTTATGCTGCAGGACATGAAAATGAGAAAAGCTTTATCTGGAAGGAAATGTTTAAAATGACTCTTCACACAGAGTTGCTGTTTCAAAAGCAAAGCCCTATCAGAATTTTATATCTATTCAAATATTCTGAACTATGAAAACTTTGTGGTAGCACAGTTGCTTGCTCCAAGGGGACTCAGCTATTTGCATAGACAAAGTCCAGAAACCTTGACTCAATTTAGGGTTCTTCAGGATGGTTTGCTCCATTTAAGAGCTGATAATGTTCCACATACTTTTATTTGGAAGAGCATGATAGGCCCCTCTCTTCTCAGAAAAGATGTCATTCTCATAAGAAAAAAGTGTATGATACCATTGTCATAAAAAATAAAAAAAAGAAAGAAACTGTTACCTGGCACTACAATCCATATAAACTAGGAAATTATGCTAATTTTCTGGGTACCTAATGGAGGTATCCAGAGAGCACCAAGTCTTGTACTGTAAGAGAAAAGTGAGTTACCAGGCTCTTAAATGCAAATCCAGCTAGGGGAAGGACAATTTTCCACTTCGCTGTTATGGCATATTTAGGACCTGATATTGGATATTTAACTAGTGGCTGAAGTCAGAGTTTTAAAGTTTTTCATAACTTTCAGATCTGAGTCATTTTTCTCTGATCTAATTAACTCCTAATTTTTATCTGTTTAAGCAACAGGGCTTTTTTTTTTTTTTTTTTTTTTTTTAATTTCCCCCTAGTAAATGAAATAATGTTGCAAAAGAAAGGAACGGTGAAATATTGCCCAGCTTGATTGAATAGATATCAAATGATATCTATTGGCGCCTGTGGAGGAGGAGATAGACATTTAGATCAAGATGACCATCCTTGAGTTTATCAGTAATGACAAGTGTTACTTCTGAGTAAACTAGCCTCATTATAATACTAAAAATCACACCCACAGGGCAAGAGACCCTTATCCAGGTGAAAGCCCTGACTCATAGAGCATGACTCACAGTACAAATAAGTCTGGTGTAATCATATGCAAATTACTAACCAATCATTGTTGGTGGTAAGTTCTTGAAAATTAACTGATAATTTTGTGTATAAAAGAAGCTCTGAAAAGCATACTGGCTTTGTGGGAGGACCTCCAGCACCCAAACTTCTGCAACTTTGTAATAAACAATATCTTGTGTTAGTGTGTGAGATCGGCTCTTTGAACACCAGGTACTAGACCTTGTTTTGGGACATCTAGTCTTAGCCATATAAATGCACTCAAATTCAGGATCCAGGAACTCAGTCTTAAGCTATGATCTAGTGGTATAAACACAACAATCCAGGTGCATAAGTGCTAGAAGAATTCAAACACCTGAAAGAATTGACCATCTTGCTACAAATTATAACGTACATACCCCAGCCCAAAAGGTAATACCAGTGCAAACGCTGCTCTTCAGCAAACACTGCCACCACAATTAGCGTGTGAAGATAAATGCCTTCGCAGAGCATCCAGAAGTAGTTGCAGCCCAACATGTACTGATGGAAGAACTGCAGGACTTTGCAGCTTACCTGTGAGACAAATGTGATAATGTCACACACTAGACCAACATTTTGCATTTAAGAAGACAAAGACAAATGTTACTGCTAGGCTTCTTCTGCTGACCAATTGACCAGCATAGGATAGTATCATTAACGTCCAAACCAGCAACCAAAGTCCTCCCTCCACTCTTAAATCATACACCAGAGATCCAAGGTTGCAAACCACTGCAGGGATAAATAGACGAATGTACTCACTCACAACACATTATGTGAAGAATGGAGTGAGCTAACCCCAGAACCACACCATGGTAGATGGAACCAGCCAAACAAGGAGTCCCATTATGTAGTAGTTCCCCGGAGAGAGACTCATCATCTTGCCCCACCATTCTGGGAACTCCACTTGCTATGAAGACTCAGGAAGCTCTTAGAATAACCAGACTCCCAACACAGCATATACACAATATAAACAGACCTCCTAACCCCAAGGCAAGCACAGTCAGCTCTCATAGAGGTGGCTTTTTGCCTCACCTCCAAGTTAATGTGGAAGGCAGGAGAGCCTGGTGATGATCTTCTAATCAGTTCCCACCCAAGGCTGGCCAGACCCTGGGTGAAAAGCAATCAGGGAGGTCTTTCTTGCCTGGCTGTGGACATCATCCATATGCCAGCCCTCATCCAGGGCTGGGGGTTTAACCTCAGCACTTCATAGGCTATAAGAAAGCAAATTAGAACAAAAATCTCCAGCTCTTGCTGGGTTTGTTCAGCACCTATCAGTGACAGGGATTTTAAACTTTTATAAATGAAATGAATGGAACCGTCTTCATGATATAGAAAAATATGTATAACAGCATTCAAAAAAGTACTATATAACAAAAAATCCCCTCAGAAGTCAGTAATTGGACGTCTTCTAGAACTGAAACAAGTAACTTGTTCCAGGCATACAAGAAAGGCTGTGAAGAAGACAGTAACTTAGAGCTACAGTTCAGGGAATTTCTTGTACTTTTGTTTTCTAAGGTTTGTTCAGCTCTCCTATTTGAGCTAGAGTCACCTTCTCTTTAAACTGCATCCAGCTCTGAACTCGCTCCTTCAGGAAGGGTAAGTGTGTTGAGTGTGGGTGCGGTTGGGTACCAGGGATACTGGCTCCACCTCTCAGCGAGAAGAGAGTTTTACTTTTTATCCGAATAACAAAGCGACACATGGAACTAAACAGATCCGGAGGAGCTGGGAAGTGGCTCCCTCCTGCGGTTCAGATGGGGTTGCAGACATAGACCTTGGCAAGAGACTGGGGTTTCGAGGTGCTGGCAAGCAGTAGCCAGGTGGTGGAGGTAAGCCAGGTGGTGGAGGAGGTGGTGGTAAGTGTGTTGTGTTCACTACTAGAAAGACAGCTGATGTGGGACAATGCTGTTCCTATTCTGAGAGGATCTCATGTCTATCCACCTCCTTGGAGAGGGCGGTGAGGTTCTCCACATGGTCTTCCATGCCACTGGCACCCAGAAGGGCCAGGAGGAATGGGAGGGTGTTGCTGTGATGGCAGAGATCTATGGCTCCTGCGGGAGCATCACAGGCTACTCAGAAATCTGAGGTCACAGCAGTGATGGCACAGTGATGATCAACATCTGTGGCCACAGGAAAATACTCATTTTCCTTAACTTCTGCAGATGTTTTCTAATATGACTACCTAGGCTGTAAGAGATGTCATTAGGACTTACTTGTCTCTTTAAAGAGACATTTTGGCAGTTGAGTAAGTAGAGGACTGCATGCTCTGTGTCCATCTGGGCTGTGCCTCTGGACCAGAAAAGCTTGCCAACCATTCACTGCACCACCTTCTGTTGCTGGAAAACACTTCCAAAGCAATTGCTTGAACATGTGCATTTAGTTCTGTTTCAATACTTGCAGTGCAGCTTAGTGCTCACCAAAATATAGGATTATTGTTAGGTTAGGATTTTGGATTCTGACAAGATTAGCTTGAAGGGCTGATTCTTATTTTTGGTGATTCATTTTTTCTGCTCACCATGCAGGGCAGAGCAGACAGTCATATTTTTTTTCCACACCATGTCTGAACAGTTCATATGAAGTATGCCCAAAAAAGGTTGTATAGTGGTTTGAAAAAAAAAAGAAAAACTTAAGAAGTATTTGCTCCTTTTCTGTCAAATGTGTTCATTTAGGTTCTTAAATCATCCTTGGACTATTTTTCATAGTGCTGGGTCAGTATGTTTCTTGCCCTGTTCTCAGCCTCCCAGCTGGCAGCTGGCCTTTCTCTCTTCTCCCTTTATGGATCACCTGTCCCCTCAAGGACTGCCTTCACTGACAGGCACTTCCCAAAGGCTCCACACATATTCAAGTGGCACCCTCCCTGACATCAGCCAGATACTCTGGTCTTTAAAAAGTCAGCAATCTTTCTGAGCCATCACAGCAGTTTTACAGACAGGTCTGACAAAAACTGCTGCATCCCAGGTTTGGGCTGGGCCAGCCCCATGCTCCCTTGTGATGTCATGAAGGAGCTACAGGTCAGGTCAACCCACGAGCTCCACATGGACATCAAGCCATTGACCACAACTCTTTGAGTGTGGCCACCCAACCATTTCCTTATCTTATACCTATCTTTTAGAGTAATGACCATGCAGACAGCTCATGACTCTTCAGGAATTTAATCACTTCCTCTGCAGTAAGAATACCATTGACAAATCATGAAGTATGGCTGTGGTTGGTACTCAGATCCATATCACTTTAATTTGAGAATGAAGCTGAAGAATGTAGCATAAAGAGTTTAAGCACAATAATGCATTGAGATGAAGTATGTTAAATTCATATTAATCAAACTAGAACAAAAATCAGTCTGCTTTGTATGAGCTAACAAATGCAGCATATTTCATCTATGGCTAAGTGATGCAGTGGAAGTATTGTCCTGCAATAAAAAGAGTGTGTTTCTCTTAGCTCAGAGCAAATAAAAGAGAAGAACTTGTTAGTGATGATAACCACATTCATGCATGGTACAAATAAAACATAACAAATGTAACCAACATCTCCATGTACATTAGTCTTAGCTGGGAAAATTGCAGAACTAGTAAATTTTATGAAGCATTTATTCTTACAGAAACAGCTACAATAAAACCACAACATTTCACAGAAGCAAATCTTCTGCCAATTTCATGCTTGATAAGTGGCTGATTTTTAACAATGAGACAAAAAAGGTCTGGGGTGTTGTCTTCTGCTGAAGTCAGATCTACGTTTTGTTGCAAGCTCTTTGAGGCAGAGGCTCTGTCCTTGTCATGTCTCATACAGTAGGCATCACAGTTAAGCCTAGGGCTCAAGGGATGTGTGTGGGCACACATCACAGCCAGCGCCTTCCCACCATGAAGGAGAGTAACATGTCATGAGCTCTCAATCTGTGGGTGTGCAGGTGACTGAGGCTGGTGGGTTTTAATTCATTAGCTGGGCAGGCTGAGAGGAAAAGAGTTGGTCCTTTCTAGCGCAGGCCACTAACTTGCTCAGGCTGGTGTGCCTGTCTGCTAAGCAAAGGCATAAACAATTGCTCCTCTTTTGAGCCTGGAGACAGACGGCATTGCACTTCACAGGTTGGTGGCTATCATAGAGTCAGGGAAAGTGTCATACGATTAACAGGAAAGCCTCCAAAGCCAGGTATCCACCTAAGAAAGCAGCTCCTTTGTGTCTCTGGGAGGATGGCCAAGAATCAATCCTTTTTTTTTTTTTTCAGAATGCAACCTGGTAAGAAACTTAGTCTGTGATCTGCTACTTGTTCTCACCACACTGGTGAACACAAAAGCTGAGGGAAGTTCTTTACAGATCTGCAGGAGAGTAACAGAGGAAAAAAACTTTATTGTTTAATTTTCCTTCCTCATGAAAGCAACCTGCAATGGCCTCAAATTCTGGCTAACTTCTCAGAGGCAAAAGGCGTCAATAGGAATACAATCAGTCCTATTCTCCTCTCTTGCAAATCTTGCTAAGAGTCATATAACTCTTGTAAACATCTCAGTTGTGATATGTAATAAAAGCACTTCAAAAGGATGCTGGAACCATTTCACAAAGAAGAAATAAAGTAATTTCTTCTCCTTTTACAAGAAAGAGATAAAGCTGGTGTCTATGATATTTTGCAGGATATATTGTTGTATCATAAATACTGTTAATGTTCCAGTCCTGTCAAAGGAGTCACAGCATTCCATCTGCCTACACAGGACCCTGCAATTGTTCTGTAATGTAACTCTCCTCAGCTAATCCAGCAGCCTCTCATGGCAGGTACTTTTCATCTCTCTGTTAAGGCTCTGCTCCATTATCATTCAATAGCTTATGGTTGGAAAGCTGAAGCATTATTTACCATTGCTACCCATTAGGGCAAATCAAACCCAACCATTCAGATTACATAAAAAACCCAGATTGCTATCTTCAACAATAATAACAAAATGTAATGTGAAATAAACTGCTAATTGTTTTCGAGCAGGTCTTCCTAGTAATTCAATCAGAGTAAAAGGACTAACTCAGTTTTGGCACAGGAAAGTAGTACAGATTCCTGTGTGTCCCTGTTCCTGTTAGGCTTTCCTGGGTGGAGGGGCTCAGGCTGGCAAGTTAAGAGGTATGTGTTTTACACTAGTCCTTTCCAGCCTGCTCTGTGGAAAACAAGATAGCCATGGGATAACCCCTCAGTGTGTATAACAAAGCCTCTTTCCAAATGCTCACTATCCATCAAAATGCCTCTGACTGACATTTCAAATAAATTGCTAAGAATAGGCCAACAAAGATTATCAATTTTAAACCAAGCCAGACATATGGGCCACCACTACAGCTGTGGACTTCTTTGTTTAAGGGAAATAAACGTATTTGACCTTATTAATCTGGTTTCTCTTTACTGCCGTGAACCTCTCCAGTGCACAGCAGCAACGGAACCTCCTTGAGGAGAGTTTGTACTGCTGGCCACGGAGGCCAGACATGATTTATTCAAATTCAGTTTGAAGGCAATATAATATATTGTGAGATATTCTTAACTTAGCGTTTTAAACAAGTAACTTGAAGTTTGACTACTGATCTGCCTTACATGTTTGGTTTTCTTTTTTTCTGGCTGTTAGAACAATAGTCTATGAAAATATTCTTAAATTCCAAGTATCCATATGTTAAACAAGCAATAAAAGGACTTTCCAAATCAATATGGTGCTAGGTATTGTAGCTGTAAATCACTGGCTATCAGAACGTCATACCATTATACAATATATCTGCCGTGAGTCATCCATTAAATTGTGTTCCAGTCAGAAACCTGGCACACGGGGGCTGGGGCTAAGGGTAATGTTTTAATATACTTTTAAACCATTTACAGAACAAAATGTACACAGTTGTTCAGAGGGATCCCAGGTTTTGTGTTCAAAGAAAGCAAAATATGAAATTAAACAGCAAAGGATATTTTTAACAGCATCTGTGCCCATATCTATGCTATAGCAAAGCAGACAGCCCAGAATTAGGCATTCTGGACAGGAATTATTAGGGCCAAATTCACATATCCTTGAGTCCTGGCTGCCATAGCAATTGCCCTCCCTGGGCTGTAGCTTTGAAGTCTGCATGGTGCTGCACTGGTGTGAGCTCCCGTGGGGTTTCTGTAGCACATCCAGCACTGCCTGGATGTGGTGGCCCCCGGCTCCTCACCCATGGGGTGCACCATGGTACATGGCACACAAGGTGCACAGCAGAACAAAATGCACCCCTGTCATGTCTGATAGGTTTTATTAGTTTGGTTTCTGAGCTGGGATTTCTGGAGGGAGGCAGCTTTTCAGAAAGGCATTCTAAGTATCAGCCTGACTGATGAAGGACGGCAGAGAGGCCATCAGAGAGGGGCCCTGAGGAGGAAAAAACACAGTCAAGGTAGCCTAAGAAAATAGTACAGGAACTGCTCAACCTGGTGTTCATGTGGGTTGGAAACAGACTCAGAGTGCTCACAAGATCTGCTGCCATCTTCTCCCAGTGGTGGAAGGTAATCCCCAATGAAAAGTGGTAAGAGCTTCAGTTATTCCAGGCACCTTATTTTCTCCATCACAACTCTGCAAGAGTCACCAGGCACAGAAGGCTGGGACAAGGCAGAGGCTACTCCAGCATATATTCATGCAATGCCTTGGCTGATTTTACAGCCATACCTGAGCTCTGGGCCACGTTGCCATGCCCTGACCCAGGCTAGTTTAAACCGACATGGAATATATCTAACAGCTGACTGTACTTATGCTTACATTTCAGGTGTAAGATCAAGAGTTGCAAAGGCTTTTCCTATGGACTAGGTACACATATGGATAAAACCACTCCATGATTCAGTTAAATGCTCCAGGGATTTTCTAATGATACAGCTGGGATTTGTGAGACTAAATAGGAGACACAGGTAAATGTGTCTCCTGTAGTCAAAAGATAATGAGCCAATGGAGGTGATGGAGATTACAGCAAAAAATACCTAATCCTACAGGAAAGAGATAAAATAAGTCAGATGGATAGTACCCCGAATATGCCTTTGTCTATCTTTAGCTATAAGAAGAGTGTGGGACAACTAGTTCAGCTGTATGTATCTACAAAACAGGTGTCCAAATGTGAGACATATCTGACCTTAAATGGCAGGTTTCCAAATGTGAGACACATCTGACCTTAAATGGCAGTGGTATTTTAACTCTCTAGATGAACTCAGACTCTGCGCAGTGCCTTTTCTGGAGTCATGTGCTGCCCCAGGAAGCCCTCGACCCGTTAAAGGACATTAAGCCAAGGGGACACCAGGAAATTCAGAAAACAGTCAGTTGAGTGTAGTCAACCATAATCATAGAATCATAGAATCCTTTAGGTTGGAAGTGACCTTTAAGATCATCAAGTCCAACCATATCTGTTCAGAAGGTGAGGAAAGGAGCTTAATTCATCCAAATAACTAACCTATTAGTGGTTCATAGCTCATTCTGCTGACTGAAGCAAAAGGCCATGTACATATGCCTCTGTTTTTTTTCCTCCTGCAGGAAGTCATTACTGTTTCTCCTCTCATGCTCTTGCCTCACGTGCTTGGCTGTCATCTGTAAGGACACTTTGACACCCTTTCATTTACTTCTCTTCTGTTTCAGGCTATTTCTGTTTGGTCTTAAATACCTTCAAGAGGAGCAGGGTGGCTGGGTCATGACTGAAAACAGGCAATAATATAGGTCTGCACAGCAGTCACCACAGGGCAATGAAATAGCATGGATGGTACTCACCTCACTTAACCTGAATATCTGACTTTGTGGTATACATGTGTAGATTGGCTAGTCCCTGGAAAGGAATGAGCACTCTGCCTTTAATTCACCTGACCTATTTTAGCCACCTGCATTAGAGTGAAGTGAATGGCCTCCTGGCATCAGAGACAGCTGCCTGCACTGGGAGGCCTTGTGTAGAAAGCACAGGATAAGAAGTTCACTAGAGGATGCTTTGTCCATACAGCGTAGCACAGAATCCACCAAAAAGGTAACTGTTAGCATTTGCACTTGTTGATTTGACATTTAATAGGTTACTACTTGGCATTTTTCCATGACTGTGTTTTTAGGGGCTTATGACACGTCATCTATTTATCTTCCAGTCTATCAAAAGCATAAGAGACAGTGGAACTGATAGAAATTTATGGTTATCCAGGTCACACTGTACATTTTTGGGCCATCTTAACTTTGTAATTACAAGCCTTTCCCACCTCTCGAGGAAAAACAAAGGGAAAAAATTATAGAAAGCCTCAGAAAAGCATGGAGAATTGAATTTGTGTCAGAACTCAGTCAAGCACAACTGCTTGACTAACAGCCTTTCAGGGGCAACTACAGCTCAGTTTGGAGGGTAAAATAAGCACATCTTTCTTGAGTTATGGTTCTGGAGACATGTAATGAATTTTAGCAAATCTGGAGTGGATTCACTCATTTTGCAGCATGTGCTTTACTATGACAGCCTCATATAAAAACCTCAGTGGCTGCAAAAGGCCACTGTGGCCAGACAGGAGAATTGCAGTTGATAACAACAAAATGAGGGGATGCTGAGATTTTCCTGATTTTGAAAACAGCTGCCCTGGGAGTGTCGACTTGCAGCTGCCACAATGGCAGAGCTTCAGGGTCCAGAGATGGTGCAGGTGCACAACGATCAGCCAGAATGACATGTTAAATTGGACTTTTCACACTTGCAGTTTGGCCTCTGTGCTGGGTATTTGGCCTCTATCCTTGCTGTGGCTGAGTGGATGTCTTTCTCACCTGAGCAGAAAAGATGCAGCCTGAAAACGTGGGAACAAGATCAAAAATCTGATGCCTTCAGTTTTGGGACAACAATGAATTTTGCAGTACAAAGTCCTCTCTGGGATCGCATTTCTGAAGGAAATGGCACTCTGCCATCTAAATAAGAGGCTGTGTATAGGGATCACAGTGCCAAAATGCCATCCACAGGATCTGATAGAAAGTGGGTTATTTTGACATGAAATACCTTGGCATTGGGCTACATGAAAGCTATCATCCCTTCTTTTGTGATGCTGGAACAGTTTTGAGAAACCTTGGTCTGATAATAGGTACTGCTTTAGAAGAAGAGCAATGAACTGCAATGTAGATAGAATAATTCCTGAGGAAAGTAAGATGAGGAAATCTGTTCCAAATAAATACTTATTCTTACACTCTGAAACCTCTTTTTTTTCCCCTTCTTCATGGCAGCTGTTTATTTGATGGTGTCTTTCTGCTGAAGAAAGCAACCATAATAATGTTGTTGGGAAAGCTCAGATCTTTCTCAGAAATGGTGACTGACTGATGGACTTCTTTGCAGCCCACATTCAGTTTTTCTACATAAATCACAAACACTCTTTACAGAAGTGTAATTTATGAATGCTGTGAATGTTCTTTAATCATCCATACTTTATATTCTGGGCATGGCACACCACATCAGATCAGTGAATCTGACATCAGGATTACATGGTACTTTGTTTCTTTTATTACTCTGAGAGTTCTGAGAATGTAAACAAGAATATAAAGACCTTGGGAAAAACGATGGGAATTGCTGCTCTGTTTACTGCCATTTATACCCTGACAGATCTGTCTTGAAATGAATGCAGACACTATTCCAGCCTGAAAACTTGTGAGAAATCTTTGAATATGGCTGGTTCTGAATTCACAACATCCTTTAGTTTGCATTAATCTCAATAACCCTTGTGGGAAGGGAAAGTCTTGATCTTTCCTAGGATGGAAGAAGAGATTCCAATTTACATCTGAATTACTGCAGTGTTACACCAGTGCAACCCAGTGATTTCAATGAGGGTAAAACTGGTGCAGCACAGTCCTGGCACTGTCCATGAGCTTACTGATGGCAAAAACTTCATTTGCAAATGATTCACCAGCATAAAACAAACTCATCCTCTTGAAGGTGAACACATGTTCCTGAACAGAGGTCTCAGTCAGTCACTTGCTGTCTCCAAGTCATGCTGCTGTTTGCTCACAGGCACAGGACACTGTCAGTGATCCCATGTCAGCTGTACCTGGGTGCCAGAGCTGGAGAGCAGGAGATCCCTGTATATCCTGCACAGTACTGTGCCATCTTCCTTGTCCCTGCAGTTTAGCAGAGTGGCACAGGACTGGTGAGGGGGATTCTAGGCAGAAAGTGCTTTTAGAAAGCAAAAATGTTTGAGTTCTGAGGCAGCAGAAAGGCAACGTTTCAAACAGCCAGCTGGACTCTTCATTAGGTGAACTCCTAGGCAAGATGATGACAGCTTTCACAAGAACACTGCCCCTCTCCCACTGCAGAAGATACACTAGAAGACTCAGAAGACATGATCACTAAGCATTGGACAGTAATTCTCTGTTTGAACTTTTGTCTTTGATGGCTTTTGCATTTAGAGGAAACTCTAGAATAGCTTTAAGTCATCTCTTTGGGGCTAAACTGGCTGCAGAGGCCCCTGTAAGTAATCTAGTGGAAGCAGGATGAAAGAACAGATGTAATAAGATGGAAGACTTTGGAGATGCTTTTAGAGTGATAGGAAAGCTCTGGAAATAGTTACATTAATGAAGAACCTAATTAATTTTTTAACAAGAATGGAGCTTCCTGAAGCTCTACCCTGAGCATAATACATGAAACAACTCAGAGGATCAAAGCATCCTTTTCATTTGTGGAGCTTCACCTTTGCTGCTTCTGGGGGGTGTACTGCACCATGGGGACTGGCATGACTACTGAGGCTATCACAGGTCACATGATGCAGCAGTTTTGCTATTTATTTCCACTGGCATCAGCTATAAGCCTCTCATTTGAGAAAAACTATGTTTTAAAGCTTACCATGTTCTGCTAGGCTTCAGAAGTAACTGAAAGCAACAGAAGATGAGAAGATAACATTTACATGGTAAAAAGTCCTAAAATTAACACTATTCCTGAAATGCTGTGAATCTCTTGTTTTCTTGGCTCTCATTCCCTCTCTCTTCCTTTGGGAATGAGTTTACTCACCACTATCATTACCTAAAAATCACAGTAACTACCCTTTACACACTCTTCATCTGCTCAACGTTTTACTTCTGCTGTTTTACTGTGACAGGGAGGAAAACCTAATACATTTGGGTAGTCATGTTTTTCACTTGAATTTGTCAATGGTGAGATTATTTATAGTGTTCTAGTGTCCATGAAGATACCAGATTTTTTACTATTACTACTATCATGGCCTTGCTTTAAAGACTGTAACGCTAGTGGACACCAGCTTTTGTGCTCTCCTCTTGAGCTCACTAATAATGCTGAGTGGGAAGCAGCTTAGTGGTTTCTCCTGAAGGCTTCCAGGAGATGGGTTTCAGGCAGTACAGCTAAACTGACTGCCCTTTGTCATCCTACCTGCCGCTCACAGTGATATCAACTTCTGCAAAATGTTTGGGAAAGGGAAGGGACCATGTGCTCCTGTCATTGGTGCCCATGGAGCTGACCAATTATTCATCTTCTCATTAGCAGAGCTATCCCTCCAGTCATTAGCTGTATCTTCCTTCACACTCATTAGTACTGAGTATTGAAATTACTAGTTTTGTGGAACACAAAAAATTAAAAATACAGAGTTGATGTGCAACACTACATTAGGCAGCAAGAGTTTTACTCATATATCCAGGGTTTTTAATGGAGAATATAATGTGCTATTCACATATCACCTTTCTTCTGTGGGTCAGTCGCACTTAAGAAGGTGACAGAAGATACCCTTTCCTGTAAAATCTGTTCCACTAGTAATATAATTAATGCAGCTGCTACTTCAGATACAACATGCAAAAGAATTAGCTCACGTAACATTTTGTAGTATATGAAAATATGTGTTCATACATGTGTCCTGCTTATTTTTGTTCAAGTATCCCTGAATCTTTTTAATTGCTTCTTTGCTTCTTTCATGGCCACCTGGGCTCACATCTTTCTCTTCCACCATTTCAGATACAGACAAATCCAAGAGAGAGAGAGAGAATTATATAACCAGAAAGCAGGGAAAAAAACCCAAATTAAGATATAGTGAAAAGGTGGCTTGACTTACCATTTTACATGAGCAGAATGATCATAAAAGGGTTTAACTTTGTGCAGCAAACTATATGCGAGCAAGGATGCAGCACAGCCTCTCCTCATGTAAATGATGCTTTGGATTCTCTCACATTTTGTGTCTGGAGGACAGGGAGAATGTGGTTGTCTTGGTGTTAGGGATGAATTTCCTCTCTTGCTGCTCCTGTCTTTTCTCCTTGTTATTTAACAGAAACTTCTTTCTTCTTTCAAAATTACATGGAGCTATTGATATCTCATAAACACATATTCACCGAGTATTTTCCTATGGAATTGCATACTTAAAACATGCTATGAAACTTTAGGCAGGGAAAAAAAAATGCAGGAGCCACGTTTATTATTTTGTAGAATAAATACCACCAGCTTCATCTCTGTATGTGGCCATTACTTAAGGTGTATCACTGACTGCTGGAAATTCCTTCTACACCCTTCATCATTTCTGGATGTACTGGCGGTAGGAGCTACACACACGAGCCTGTCAAGCTCAGAAAATGCACAGGTGGAAGGTGAATAAATGTAGCAAACTACATGAAGTCAGAAGTCATCATAAAATGGACTTAATGAAACAGAGGGTGCAGCAGATATAGAAAAAAAAAAGGTGTAAAGCCTTCATTTGCTCTGTTAATTTGCATTAAAATAAAAATATTATGTAAATTTTGAACATAAATCCTTTACGTCTTCCTATATACTCATAAGGAGATTATATATATTTTCATCACCTGTTAAAAACTTGCCCCTGGCTCTTCATTTTCTTTTCTCAGTCACCTATTTACACGTTTATTATGTTACTCAAATAACAGAATACACTTTTTAGTAATGTCTTGAGACTTTAAGTATATTAACAGGTCACCGCACCTCCTTTTTCTTTCTGCTTTTCTTTTAAGGAAAGGAAATCTAGAATATGACACAAAATCAAGCACTGAGTGTATCTTCATCCTGTACCTGGCCACAGAACAAAAATGGGAGATGCAAGGTCTTCTGGTCCCAAGTTTTGCACCTTGCCCCTAGACAGTAGTTCACTGCTGAGTCAAAGTCATGCAAATCTGGTTTGGAAGAAGAACGGGCTTCGTTCTTCAGTGCAAGTGCTTAGCTAACTAGCTGCATCCAGGCTGGCTAACACAGCTGTATTTGGTAACGTCAGTGGAAGGACACCTCTTGGGCCATTTCCATGACTGTATCCAGCACTAAGGGTCCTCTTCACGTTCCAGCCAGAGATCTGAAAGCTGACTGCATACACGAACCTCTGGGGCTCCACAGCCTCCAAAGGTAACCCCTTAGGTAATTTCTACACTGTCTGTTGCTGTAGCAATGGAGGCTGGGGTTTTATCAGGTGGTGCTGGGCATCTTGGTATCTCTCTTGTAGCTAAGTGGCTCTGCCTCTGAAAGCTTTTTCATTGACTTCACTGGCGTCAAGATTTCACTCCAAATAAAGATCCAGCCCAAAGGCACTAGATACAATTTTTAACTGAAATCTTAGAGGATAAGAGTCCTCGCTATAGACTTGACTTCTGATTTGAAGTACTTCACTTCAAATAATTTACTTCTGCTGTCAGAAACTATCATTCTTAACCCTGAAGTAATGGTCTTTCTTCAATTTAGGTGTCCGATATAATCTGCCAACTTTTTATCTTCAAATATCAAGTGTATTTTCACTGCATCTATTGCACAGGTTACTGCTATGTAGTAAGGAGAAACAAAGTGTGTGATTTAAAATTATTCTTCTGCTTTTCTATTTTTGAATCTCCAGATGGCCCCTGGGACTGGTGATGTTTTCTTTAGTCTATATATTTCCTGCTTTAATTAGCTTACTTAACCAGTAAGCTTTCATTAGCTTACCTAACCACCACATATTTGAGAGACACACATGATCAGATAATACCAGGTGCTAATGTTTAATTGCACAAAATTAGAAGTGGATAAATGGTTGACCTGTAATTGAACTATCTTATCAGAAGACAAACTGATCAGTGTTGTGACATAACGCGGGAGCTTCCCAGGCTTGCCTTAATTTCACATCAGCCAGCCAGGCTTGCTGTAACTACAGCGAACACAACGTGATTTCTCTGTCAGAGCTAGATCAGAGCTGGGTGGCTGAGATCTGCCATACATATATGTCAGCTGAGGGGCTGGCACAATTTGTATTACTAAGAGCAGTGAAGTGAGCTCTTTGATTTAACACCTAAGAAAAAACATGCAGTAAATAGATCTTTTAAGGGGTTGTTTTGAAAAAAGACATATCTCTTTCCATCCTTGCCCCTTCTCAGTGTGTGTGCTTGTGAGACAGGACAGGTGGCCACCAAGGACATTTGTTGGGAAATGTCAGGTAGTTAGTGCTGAGAGTGGCGTGCATCTGACATGAGAGTCCATGGATGGACTGGCTGGAGCAAATCTGAAGCTTCTCCTTCTTGTACCAGATTCAAAGATTTTTATTGCTCTGTGAAATACCTGAGTGAGGTCGAGTGAAATTCTCAGAATCTGCACTCTCCATGCGTGCTTTACCAGATGGCTATTATTAACTGGTGAACAGGAATGTCTGGTTTCATGTAATTTCATAGTAATTTTACTTGACAGTTAGGATGGAGAGGACTCATGCAGTACTTACAGGATCCCTTTTTACAAGGCTTGGGTTAGGCACAACAGCAATGAGGTGAGCAATTGTAAACATGGAGTTCAGCACATAAGAAAAAAACAAATTCTTATGCAGCGTTATCCTTTGACAGCTGAGGCTCCTGAAAAATACGTAGCACACGTTATAAATTACTATTTTTCTTCTGATGTCACTTTAACAGCTCTTTCTGGCAACAGTGTCTCAAGAATGCCTTTTGGCAAGGCGTAATTGGAAAATAAATGCCTTGCATCGCAGCCGTAACCTCTGACAAATTTTTGGTTTTGTTTTTACACCTGTTTAGCACCACATGCTTCTTAGACCATGTTGTAAAGAGCCATCCAGCTACATTCTCAGCCCTTGATGCCTTTCTTTACTTCATGGTAATTGAGATATTAAGTGGTGAAGCAGAACCCTGGGAATTATTAGATGCGCATGATACAAGTAATGAGCATCAGGAATACTGCTTTATAAGTAGCTGTTCCCTGGAGACTCAATTTCTCAAACACTCAAATGAAAATTATTTGCTACTTTAGGAATAAGTGATGAGATAGGATGGGAACTTTGGTCAGGAATTTCCTTAAATTATAGGGGGATTTGGGTTGGTATCCCACATGTTTCTAACTCCAGCTGAGATCCAAAACCAGAACAGGTTGTTTTCCTACTCAGGAGAAGCAATCTTTTCTGGATGACTGATTTTGGGGGTGGGTGGGAGGGAGAGCATTTCTGCTATTCTGGGTAGCGGAATTTCACTGGAGAAGTTCTCAGAAATCTTGTGAAACCAAATAATGACTGCAGTTTCAGACCTTAACTATTTCCCTTTTCTAATTTGTGCCCAAATCCTCATGTGACCTCCTTGGCTACCGCTGACAAAAACACCCCTACAGCACTCCATGCCCTGGACCGTAGCCTGGGGCTGACAGGAGGTGACTGCAGAAAGGCAATCGTGGTGTTTTTAGATACTGCTGTGATGTCTGTATTCAGTGATCACTGAGAGCAAGCAGGCAAAACCTGTAGGTAATAAACAGCTAAGAGCAAGTATCGCTGTATCACTGAGGTAAGCTTCCCCCTCAGCACTAGGACTCTTTTGCAGTTGGAAAGAAGCAAAGGCTGTGATTTTCTGATGCTCTGCATGTGGAGGTCAACACAGAATGCACTTTCTTTAAAAACAGAGAACTAATCCAACCAACCACACTCTGTTCTCCTTACTTTTTCTGTTTGTTTATTCATTTATTTTCCTTCCTTTAGCTTGAGATTGTCTTTCTGGCTATGCTCATGATCATCCTGTAGTACCCATCACTTTTGTTCACCTTATTTGCCAAGATACTTTCTTTGGTTCAGGATGTCCACAAGATGCAGATCCCAGAGGCCAGGAATCAGAGCATCTCATTACATTTTCCCTGATGTTATATCCTTCCCTTAGCATCAGCTATTGGCAACTGTTGAGCACCAGATATGGGGCTAGGTGCACCTTCAGTTAGATCCACTGTAGGACAGGATATTGGGCAAAACAGCCTATTCTTTGGAGCTATTTTTGCTATGCTTTGTTCTTGTGCTTACTCCACCTGTATTTTCCTCCTGGACAAATCCAGCCTAGTGCTCCTTTTCTGCTTCTAAACTCTGATGTTACTTATCCAGTCCTGAATCTTCCTTTCTCCTTATTCTAGATCACTATGTTTTGCCTGTGCTTTGCCTATACTTTGCCTACTACTGACCCGACCTTTCTTAGGACGTGATCACATCCCTATCACCCCCTGCTTCTCCCTTGCAGTCCCAGGAACAGGGTTGGTGTGATGCTAATCCTTTTCCCAAGAAACAAAAATTTCCTGATGACTTAGAGGAGTCTCTTCAGCTCTGGGCCACAGAAATGCAGACCCTTCTATCTCCAGCTACCGTTCCACATGCCTACCGGTACAGAGAGAGTCTTCTATGAAAATCTCTGCCAGGTTCATGTGCTTCCATGCCCATTCATGTCCTTCCTCACTTTTGCCAGTCTTACTCGTCTGTTAAAGACGACTGTTAAAGGTGCATTCACAACACACCATCAATTATTCTGGAAAATCTAGACCTATTGTACTCCCCATCAGTCTTTATACCAGTTTTTACCGTGGCTGTGGTTTTGTCCTTTTATCTTTATATATTGGTCTTTGTTTTAATAATTCAATTGGAAGCACTTTAGATCTAGGAGTCCCCTTTTTTCTTTTGTGTTTTATCATACAAGATAATGGCATCTCAGTTTACAATTTTTAAAATATTGCAATAATTTGATGATGCATGTAACTCGTAGACGCTCTATGAATACTCCGTTCTGTTTTGTTAGCATTGCCTAGTGATGCACATTACTATGGATTCAGTATTCCTTTCCAAAAGTACTGCAACATCTGTGATGCCAGATCATTATGAATCTTGATACCCAAAGCAGAAAGGAAAATAAATCTTTGCCAAGAAAGTCTTATATGTGAGAAACAGCAGCTTCTGCAAGTTGTTTGTTGCTGCCTCTACTGTCAAAAGCTATTACACAGTCACAAAATAATTTCTTACTATCCAATTGACTCTCTGATTGACAGCTTGCCTTCTATTGAAGGTCAAATAATCTATCAATGTCATAGCCAGATGACAGAAAACCACTGAATGTAACCTGAACCCTGCTGTCATACACTTTTGTTCTCACTTTTCTGATAATCGTAGTTTGGTTTCCTCTTTGTCCTGCCATTCTGCAGTGCTTTGTTTTAATTCTTTTCTCTACTTCCTCCTGTAACCTTTTGTGGCACGGATTAGTCATGGAAGGGGAAGGTGAAGTGGAGGAGAAAAGAGAGGAGGACGTATGTTACTGTCTGGAAGGCTGCTGCAAGATGAGTTTTTCAGCACATCCTGGACTGGTCAGGATCATGCGCTGCCTGTGACTCAGAGCTAAGAGTGAGTCAGATAGCCTGATCCTGCCTTGCTCACTGCAAGGAATCACCTTCCTGGTCCATTTTGGGTAAACAATTTAGCCAGATGCTTTTTACTGTCCCAAAGAACACTGAAACCTGTGTATAGGATTCCAAATCAGATTATACTGTGCTCTTTCCAGTTTTCTCAAAGCATTACCACGGCTGTGGTTTTGTCCTCTTTATCTTCACATAGATATGGAATTAATTAGTTTATTGGGTAGAGTTTCTAGCTATCTCTGTATCTGCTTACTGCATGTCATCACCGTTACTCATCATATCACCTCTCTGGAAACCAGCAGAATTCGCAACATATATTTTGGATCCACCTCATTTGAGCCTGTAATCTTACAGTCTATGGAAAGTGAAATTATTTCATTTTCCTTTGTTTCCTAGACTTGGCTTTGGTGGTCGTGATGTTGGGGACTTGTTCTTTTACTACCCTTCCTGTTTGACAGTTGAGACACAGACAGCTAATTGTATAACCCGAAGATTTATGCTAGCTTCTCCCATCTCCTTAATTTACCAAGCACACCCTTTTCCAGTCTGTATGAACACCCTCATCCACAGTGTACCTTTCCAGGGACTAGTAGCAGATGAACTAACCAAAGAGAAGCTTTGCATAATGTTACTAAGAAAATTACTATTAGAAGGCACACAACCTGAACATATCCATACGTATGTAGTACATACAGATCAAAGCTGGGACCAGAAATGGGCTAAGGAGCCTCATGCAAGATTTAGATTAAATAATACAGGAACTCTGAGGCTAGAACTGATTTAAGCACTGGTACAAGGTATCTGGGGTTTTGTGGAGCACCTCTTGCTGCAGATTCTTAAAGGCAACCAAACCCTTGTGCAATAGAGCTGGGGGGTCAGCAAGGCATTCTTTTTATCCTCAAATGTAAGCGACTGCCATGCATGTGTAAGCTGGAATTTTGTGTTTGCTATGAACCGGTGGATTCTACAGATCTTCCTATCTGTGTATTTGTGGCCAATAAACCGCATCCAGAAACTCAGATAATGAAGTTGGTGATATCTCACAATCCATTAGGCAAAGTTTGTCACATTGCACTGAAGTTTTGCACTTACGCAGTAGAACATTAAATCTACCAATTCCAAGACACTTAACAAATGCCTGTTAGTTTAGACACGTAAAAACTCTGTAGTAAAATGAGTCATGTTTAAAACTAAATGGTCATGATAACAAATGTGCTGGCTATACCTTATTACAATTATTTGGCCTTGCAGGTGACAAAAAGGAACAGCCGAATGTGTTGAGAAATACCCCTTGTATTAATTTAAGCCTGCAAGGTAAAGGAATAGAAAAAAATGACCAATTTTTCCTTTTTCAGACTTGGAAATTTTGGTGTGAAAAATTGCTTAGGAACATAATGGTCCTACAGAGAACAAATCCTGGTCTTTTTGAAAATAGGGCATATATGCATTCATGATTTGGCACAAGTGGGAAGTTATTAATGTAAAACCTGCTCATAATTCACAGTTATTATTTTAATCACTAAGATCTTAAAAAATGCAGTTGATTTGCTTGTGAAATCTGAGTTGGGAGATTTGAGGTGTTCTTTTTGGTTTTCATTTTTCTAGAAACTTCAACCAAAAAAAAAAAAAATTATAAATTCTGACCTGTACACAAAAGGCCCTGCTCTTTATCTGTCTGCTGGAAAGACACTTAATCTTTAGAACTGTTCTACACTTCTGGATTGGAAATACATGTTTGAACTGCTGATTGAAATACATTTATTTGTGCATTCATCAATCTATCTTTCTATGAGGATGGTGATAACCAAAAAATCATATTTTGGATGCTCATCGAGGGCTCAAATTTGGTGACACTCCTGTAGAAAGAAGCTTACTAATAGTTTCACACAGACTTATTTGTGTTCTGGCATAATTTTAGCTTGAAATAATTTCTTGTAGGCTAAATTACAGTCTTGAAGCAGTATACTCTTACAATGACAACAGTAATGCACTTTTAATTACTATAGGTTGCCATTACCGTGCAACTGCTATTTAATAAACTCTGTAAAGAAGCTTGTGGGAAAAAAAAAAATGTTCTTTTTGTGTTCCATTTTCCTTGTTTTGAATACTCAAAGAATACTGCATTCTTTGAAGTGTGGGATTTTTCTGTATCTTGAGTGAGGTAAATTTTTTGGCAACTACAACTATATGTGTTATTTATTTAGAAGCAGTTGTATTTGTTTCTATTACTCTTATTTTGTTTCCCAGTGTGCAGTGTGGTGAATACTCCTTTGGAAACTTGGAAACCTTTATCTAGGTAAAGCTGGGAAACTACCTGGACTTTTAGGTTACCTTGCAATTAAACCTAGATAGACTATATTGATGGTGTGCATTTTCCTCTCTCTGGTCATGAACTGATGTTCTGGTTATCTGATTACAAGTAACTGAAGCACCTTTGATGAAATCACTAAGCTACCATCCCATTTGGGTCACTCTGCTGGATATATTATTCTGTTTCATCAAAGTATCTGTGAATGTATTCTATAACCATGATTTCTGAGTGTGCCATCAGTCTGAGAAGTTTGCAGTTTATAGGAATGTTACAAAAGTTAAATACCTTAAAAAAATTACTTAAGAGCTGGAATAATATAGCTTATGCAAGTCATCATAGTTGTGGATGTACAATAGCTCAGAATCTTGCCCACTGTTTATTCTTTAATATTTTCCCCAGTGCCTTTGATGTCTTCTGGTGCTTACCATTTCTCTGAGCTAAAAACTGAAGGTTGTTCCCAGACAGCCCTTCACTGCTGATTGCAGCTGAAGCTGTGACTACACATCAGATGGCAAATCTGAGCTCCCTCTGCTCCTTCACTGCAGACACATTATAATAAATACTGTGCAGACAGGTTCACTGAAGGACAAAATATAAATGCTCTAGCTAAGTTGCCACACAGTATCTGTAATGCTTTCAGAGAATAGCAGTTTAGTCTTCTCTAAAGTTCTGATACAGCGCATCACTGTTTTAAGCTTCTAATGATAATCAAAAGGTATCCCTGTTCGTCAGGAGCTGGAGGTCCCAAGCCACTGCCCTCTGCAATCTCTGCTCCTGCAGAGAAACAATAGGGAACTGGTAAATGAAGGGCCTCACTGCATCTTCAGTTGCACCATTTCCCTGTGGTCTGCACTTTCACATCAGTCTTGATAAATCCAGCAGCATGATCTTGGCTACACACCACTGAGAAGATGTCCTGTTGGTGAGAGGACACTGTGCTGAGACTTTTTTACCAGGATCATACAAAAAGGAACTCAGAAGAGCTGTTTCTCACTGTCATGTCCCCTTCCAAGCCTTTGTTTGATTACCACTTGAGATCCCTCAGGGAAAGAAGAGAAACTGTCTATAAGAAACACTTACTTGAAATAGAAGAAAATTCCCAAGGAAATCAACAGGGATGTTATAGACAAAGCATGGCCAACGATCGCCATATAATAAAGTATGAACGCCATCTGCAGATTAACAAAAAGAAAAGGCAAACATGAACAATTTGCAGGCATTTTTTTTCTTTCCCTTGAAGAATCTATAAAATCAACTTCCCATTTTGAATGTTTTTTCTTTTAAAGATTCTTTTTCAATATACTTTTAATTTTAGTAATCTACTAAATAGCATGATTCATGGCCTAAAGATGAGATGTTTTTTATGTGAGTTGATCTGCTCCTCCTGCACTGCAGTAACTGCTAAGATCCCTGTTCAGACTATGTGTCACTGATTTTCCTGTGCTCTAAGAGACCACAGCAGACATAACACATTCAGATTTTCAAAAAGTCCACAACAAGTTTACACACACAAAAAAATTATTAAACAAAATAGGCTGCTGCTGGATTGGCAGAAAGCTTTCGTGGCTTGAAAGTAGCTCAGACAGGGAACAAAAGCTTAACTCAGGGAACAGGAACATGTCTTATGAGCTTTAATACAGAAAAAAGCGGGGTGATAGACCTAGGAGCAAATGATCTAAGCCCTGTCTATGCAGTGCTAAACTCAGAACTGGAAACCAAACTCAGGAAGGAGATTTTGGAGTCATCCTGGCCTGTTCTCTGAATCATTGGCTGAGGGTGTAATGACAATCAAAAAGTGAACAAAATGCTGGATATCATGAGGAAAGGCATCAAGAGTAGAACACCTTTGTATTTCTGTGTATTAAAATTCACATTGTACATCTTAAATGCATGTGTTCTTCTCATCTCCAAATATTATGGACAATAGTAGAGCTAGGAAAGATGCAAAGGTGGCAACTAAATAAGTGAGATAGAGTATGTGTTACGACATTGGTTCAAATGTTGTGATTCTCCCCACTGGATAGGAGAAATCGGAGGGGGGCTTATGATTAGAGTCTACAGAGTCATAAAAAAAGAAAATATGTTAAAAATTATCCTCAACTCCTACCACAGTAGAACAGCACAACCTGAGACAAGTTCCGGTTCACACTGGTGTGAAGTCAGTACTCACAGATAATCATACTTTCATTTTGACTAATATCAGTGAAATCTAAGATAGGCTTATCCATATATTGTATGCCAATAGTGAAAAAGAATTGCAGGATAGCACCTGGGCTGTCTCAGCCAAGCTTTTAAGCATCACCAAGCTGTCAGAAGGCTGCAGAAGTCTAAATGGCATGCCAGGCTTCACCACTGACTGCTTTTTCTGAAAGAGCTAATATAGTATCAGCCTATCCTGAAAAAAAGGACTAGATTGCAGGCCTTAGGTCCTCTGATTTATTTTATTTTCAGCTCCACTTTAATTAATTTTTCTTTTGTTATGCATGAGCAATTTTCCTTTTTCATCAATTAGAGGAATTGCTCTCTGTAGCCCTAAATTTTGCCACTCAATTTTTTTTTTTTGTGTGTTCTCAAGCAATTTTGAACTTTCATTTAAAACCAGATATGCATAAAATTCAGAAAATAAAGCTATTCCTCTTAGCAAAGATGCACATCTTCTTACCTAGTCTGTTCTTCAGTCACTTTACAACTTTGGAATAAGCTCCTGCTTTTCTAACTAACCCTAAGTGGTAGTGGCCTGATTCAGATTTAAAACAAAGTTACACCCACACCATTCTGACCATGAAGAACAGACATGATCGGCATGTAAGTATTATTTACCAAGTTATGGAAATCTATGCTATTAACAGCAAACACCCTAAAACTCCTAGTTTTCACAGAATCATTTTGGCTGGAAAAAAACTCTTAAAATCATTGAGTCCAAACATTAACCTAACACTGCCAAGCCCACCAACAGACCATGTCTCTAAGCACCACATCTACATGCCTTAAATAGCTCCAGGGATGGTGACTCTATCACTTCCCTGAGAAGACTGTTACAAGGCTTGACAACCTTTTTGGTGAAGAAGTTTTTCCTAATGTCCAATCTAAACCTCCTCTGCTGCAACATAAGACCATTTCCTCTTGTCTTATCACTTGTTACTTGGAAGAACAGACGAACCCCCAACTCAATACATTGTCATTTCAGGTAGAAAGGACTATGTTGTAGACAGTAAGAAAGTCTCCCCTGAACCTCCTTTTCTCCAGGCTAGACAACTCCAGTTCCCTCAGCTGCTCCTTATGAGACCTGTTCTCTAGACCCTTCACCAGCTTCTGCCTTTTCTGCTGATCACATGCCCAACACAGAATGCTATTATCATTAACAGGCAGACCAGCAGCCAAACTCCTCCCTCTTCTCCCACATCACACACCAGAGATCCAAAGTGCCAGACAACCAGAGGGAGGAACAAGTCAATGCACTCATTCACCGCAAAGAATGTCAAAAAGGGATTGAGCTGGTCAAGGAACCATGCCATGGGAGATGGAACCACCCAGACAAGGAGTCCCATTATGTAGCAGTTTACCAGATAGAAACTCATGATCTTGCCCCATCATCTTGGGAACTCCACCTGCTATGAAGAGTCAGGGAACCCTTCCAAAAACCAGAGCCCTTCCAACAACCAGAATCCTCACACAGCACACCCACTATTAAGACAAATCTCCCAACCCCTGCTGCAAGCAGAGTCAGCTCTTATAGAGGAGGCTTCTTGCACCATCTCCAAGTTAATGTGGAAGGCAGGTGCATCTAGTTGTTATGTCCTAATCAGTTCCCACCCAAGGCTGGCCAGACCCTGGGTGAAAAGATCAGGGGGGTCTTTCTTGCTTGGTTGTGGCCATCATCCATATGCCAACCCTCATTCAGGGCTGGGGGTTTAAATCCCAGCACTTCACTGCCCTTCTTTGGACATGCTCCAGCACCTCCATGTCCTTGTAGTGAGGGGCCTAAAACTGCACACAATACTAGTTGCAGCCTCAACAGTGTGGAGTACAGGGGCAAAATCACTTCCTAGACCTGCTGGTCACACTATTTCTGATAAAAGCCAGGATGACATTTGCCTTCTTGGCCACCTGGGAACATTGTTGGCTGATGTTCATGTTTCCTTCACAAGGACTAACCACAACATTGGTAGTGAGCACAAATGCTTGACAACTTGTTCTGAGAGCACAAGCAACTCCAGAGAGGGAAGACCACAGTGCAGAGAAGATGAGACAGCTTTCTGAACACATGGTAGTAGAAGAGTTTTCACCTGTGCACAATGTGACATTTTTTACACTCCATACTAAGTGGTTCTTTTTTTTTTTCTTTCATGGTATTAAATTGATACAATTTTTAAGTCTGAATTTAATTTACAGATGAATTGTTCAAAAATATGGTGTTTCACTGCCTATACTGTAAACAAATCTTACACTGAAACACATAGAAGTAGAAAAGGCTTCCAGATAGCTACATGCACGCCTAAGTGCATCCCAGAGGACTCCTGGTTATTCAAACCATCTACCTTCCAGTGTACAGCTGCTAAATCAGTTTAACTGTAAATCTAGGATACAGCAATACCATTTTTGATTACTTCCTGTAAACTTACTATGGTAACTGTGCAAAAAAGCTTTCCAACTATAACAACAAAGGCAGATTGGAATGGGCTGAACCATCGGCTCACAAAGCATATGGTTTATCATTGCATTTTTAAGAACTGAATGCAGTCATTTTAAACTTATCTGTGTCCAAGTATAACATATTGGTATTTCCAGTTAACTTC
Source organism: Merops nubicus (assembly GCF_000691845.1). Taxonomy (NCBI): domain Eukaryota; kingdom Metazoa; phylum Chordata; class Aves; order Coraciiformes; family Meropidae; genus Merops; species Merops nubicus. The sequence continues at coordinate 9,151 of NW_008583455.1, read as the reverse complement.
AAACAAATAGTGAACTATTTTGTTAATTTCTGCAGTCCTTGAGATGGCAATCTGTCATGTCCCTTGTGACATAAAGGACTTCTAACACACTGACTCACCAAATTTTTAGCCTCTGAAGATTTTTTCATCCTGTACTTAGAAAGCTTCTAAAAGAAACACTTAAATGTTCCTTTTAGTCCCTCTGGAATTCTTGACTTGAGGAAAGAGAATTTCCTAACAGGAATACCTCCTACTCAGTTAATTATATTATCCACAGGAATATGGAAAGAGCCTACAAATGAAGCACACCCCTGTTTTTGAAGACTTGTAGTAAAGGTCATATCTAACTTGGCATTTCTGTAAAGATAGATTCTTTCTTTGTTCTCGAAGACTTTTTGTTTCAGAAGAATCTTGATGTACATATAATTTTCCTTTGTGTTTTATCTGCACTCTGCTTGAATGCTGTTCAAAATTGTTCTGCAAGGCACGGATAATAGGTAACAGAGCTACATTTTTTGGCCTGCCTACACGGGCCAACATCTGGAAAAATTATATTTTTATGATGCTTCCATTTAATGCCCTTGTGAACTCAGATCATTACTATTATTCTTTCCTTGTCAATAGGTGAGCCCTATTTTACCATGATGGTTCCTCACATTGCAAAAACTTTTAGAGTTCACCTCCTGCCTGGTCCAGTAGACTTTTCCAAGGCCCTTTGGCTGGATCTTTACTAAATATAACCACATACTGCTTTTGGCTGCATAAAAAAGATCCTCCAACACAAACCCCAAATCAAATAACTTTTTTTGACTCTTTTCCTTCCACAATTCCAAATAGTCACAAATTATTCTGTCACAAATTTCTAATCAGATTTTCCTGGAGCTCCACTCACATTTGAGAAATATGTTTATTTTTATGAGCTTCCCTAGAATTTTTTTTTTAAGCTTGTCTCAGATTTCTCTCTCCTTGTTTCTTTTGGTACTTTTCTATTTAGTTCTTTTCTTTCAGCTTAGCAACTTTATTTTGGAAATACTGATGCAAATGCTTAATTCATTATGGTAAATAGTCTCAAGGATTTCAGTCAGACTGTTAAAGCTAAATGTATTCAGGCTTGTAGGATTTTCTGGATTTATGCTACTTTCATAAATATTTATTTTCAATGGAGTGCATATAGCGTGATACTCTTTGTTTAAGAAAAATAAATTTAACTTATGTTCATATTTCTAGGCCTGCAAAGAAGACATCAACAGCTTGGAAGACATTTGTTACAGAAAACAAAATTGAAATTCTAAAGGATGATTTTATAACTGTTGGAAAATCAGGGAAAATCAAAGAAGTTTCAAAAATGCATTTGAAAAGTAGTGCAAAACCTTTTGCATGAATTGCTACCCAATTATCCATCCCATATGAAACTTATGTTCAGGTCTGAGCACTCACCAAATAATTTTAATAAGCTAAAATCATGAGGACAATTCCATTAAATTCTTGTGAAATAAATAAAGCTAAAAGATGAGGACTATTCTGACATCTTGCTTACTGCTATCCCAAGCCCCAAACCATTCCCAGTCACTGCCCTTTTGACTATAGCATACCTTCAGCTTTTCAGAAGTGAAAGAGTTGCACAGGGTATAGTTGGACCAAGTTCGATTACTCTCAGGATGGCGGAACCAGTTTCCAGTTTCATCACAGTATTTTGAAGCCCTTTCTGATAAAAAATTTCAAAAATAGTTATTTCAGTATATGCATATTACACATTGAAAAATCCATTAAAAATGTCTATGTTTGGAAATAAAATGTCTGTGTAACAAAATCCAAAGAGCTTTCACCTTGTGTGATTAATAAACGTTTGTTTGAATTTTTGTTTGCTTGTTTGTTTGTTTTTGGTTTGGTTTTTTTTTTTTTTTTCCCTTTGCCTCAGATATTTATCTAATCATATACCTGTGGTTTACCTGTCTCCTTTTGTATTCAGTGAATGCAATAGAGTATATATATCCAACCTTCATTCAGATGCAATTATGTGGTGATAATAATTCATTTCTAGAGTCTGTTGAAAGCTGTTCATGGAAGAGAAAGTCATGTTAGGCCCTGATGCCGAACATGACAGAAGCGTGCATGGGCAGGCAAACACAGTGATCTCTGTGTGTCGTTAGTTCTCATCCCAACCTGCAGTATTTATATTGGAAAATGGATGTGCCCACTGGCTAGCATAGAATCATAGAATCCTTTAGGTTGGAAGCGACCTCCAAGATCATCAAGTCCAACCATTGAGCCATTAGGGCTCTAAAGTCCTCTGCTAAAACAGATCAGAATCTGTCAGGGTTGGAAGGGACCACAAGGATCACCCAGTTCCAACCCCTCTGCCATGAGCAGGGACACCTCCCACTAGATCAGGCTGCCCAGAGCCTCAGCCAGCCTGGCCTTAAAGACCCCCAGGGATGGGGCCTCAACCACCTCCCTGGGCAATCCATTCCAGGGTCTCACCACTCTCATAGTGAAGAACTTCTTCCTCACGTCCAGCCTGAATCTGCCCACTTCCAGCTTTGCCCCATTCCCCCTAGTCCTGTTGTTACTCGCTATCCTAAAAAGTCCCTCCCCAGCTTTCCTGTAGGCCCCCCTAAGATACTGGCAGGCCACAATAAGGTCACCTCGGAGCCTTCTCTTCTCCAGACTGAACAGCCCCAATTCTCTCAGTCTGTCAGCGTAGGAGAGCTGCTCCAGCCCTCGGATCATTCTGGTGGCCCTTCTCTGGACACGCTACAGCATGCATATTTAACTTCTTCTTTTCAAACCTGACACTCACTAGGACATGCTGGAATGCATAAATGCTAGCAGACTGGGTATTGCAGCAGGGTTTCAGGTATCAAGGGAAATAATTCGTTGAAAATATCGTGTAGAGAAAGGGTAGCAAGCTGCATGTAAACTGTAGCCTGGGTGCTGGAGATGGTGGCAGTCCCAACACTAGCCACACACTTCTGCAGGGTGGTGGAAGAATCTTGCCCAGCCTCTGAGCCAGCTAAATCCCACTGTGGTGAGTGAGAGCACTGCTCATTTTCCTGTGAGGCTGAAAAGCATCCAGGCACTGGGACAAGTAGCCTTGCAGACATTTTGGCACAGGTCCCAAGTGTCTAGTTTAATTTCAAATGGCTGCGAAGCCCTCTGTTTAAATAATCTGATGTGTGTTTGGCCTCTCCACATGTCTCTAGTGCTGGTTCCTGCACTACAGGTGGCTCTGGCATCCTTACCAAAAGCCCTGCTATACAGATCACTCTCCAGGTTTGTGTTCCTTCATACACATCCTTTTACTGTGACAGGGCTTCAGCACCATACAGCCCTGCAGGATGCCTGGAGCTGCAGATGCTTGCTGTGTTTGTGTCCTCCTGGCCACACTCCCATTTCTGTCTGGGAAACCCTGGGTGCTTAGGTGCAGACAATCACTCCTAATCACCTGTCAAGTTTTGGACCAGTTTCTTTGGCCTTCCCTCAAGCATTAGCCACATGATAGTTACTGGAAAGTTTGCCTAACAAAGGCGGAATAAGATCAGAAACTTAAATTATTTGATATTTTTTTACATAGTGACACATCTTTTTATTTATGAAAACCACAGATTTTCACATCTGACTTAAAATAGTTGAAAAAGCCTATCTTGACTTCCTTTTGCCTATTCTTGCTTTAGTTTTATCAGCTTTATACATAGATTATCAGCATTTCCAGCACACATTTACAGAGCAAATTATCATTGGAACATACACATCTTCATTTTTTTTGTTCAGCATTTGCATTTATTTTTCTTCATCACCTCTGATGATTAATGATTCCATTAATTGGGAAGATCCATATTTGTCTGTATACCCTAAGGAAAGCAATTGATCATACTGACAAGGGAAAAATTGTACAGACTGTACAGCTGTACAGACTATACAATTGTATAGGCTTCCTCTAAGTAAAAACACACTTCATTTAGTTCCATTGCAAAAATAAAAACAGAACATAGAATACTTTTGAAATCACTGTGAGTTTCAAATAATTGTTTTGGGGGACTTGTTGAAAAGCAATTCGTGCATCAACAACACCGACAAGAACAGTACATGTTATCTCAGCCTTCCATCACTGCAGCTTGGAGACAATCTCAGCCTGCCTGTGTAGCAATGTTCCCATTGCACTTGTTGCCAGATATTACCTAAAGCTGGAAAAAGTTTTCAGTCATAGATAAAAGATTAATGGCTATGCTACCACAGAACACAGCGTACACAGTATCTACTATCCTGTGCACTGTGCGCAGTACACAGCTTTTGTCAATATTCTGCAGAGTGCAATGGTAGAATTATTTATCACCTCTGTATTTTAGTGCCTAGGTACGCACTCTGCTGAAGCTTAATGTGGCCTCTGTAAGCTGAAAACAAACCTGTTGCCTCATACTTTTTCTTGAAGCCAGACAACTGATCCTAGTCTGAAAGAAGCCATGGCCCACAGATTTCTTGCTGTGATGTTGCCAGAATATGGGACTTGGGATAAGTCTTCCTGCTGTTCATCCCAGTGACTCAAACACGCCAAATGCCTCTTCTAAATCTATGATTTTATACAGAAATAAAGCTGTGAGTCTATAACCCAACCACTGTTCCACTTTAAATTATTCTACAGTGGCCCAGTAGCACATGTGGGATTATGAAGATGGGCACATGTTGGTTTTTATGCTAACTGGAAAAATCTAGTAAGCCTCAAGGAATACACAAATGTGTAAGGATGGGTAAAGCAATACTAGCAAGGCAAAATGGAAGCGTGTGCTTTAAGATTATTCAAATACTATGTAAACTCTATTTTTGGGGGCTCTGTCTGTACCCTGTCAGCTTGGACAGGGCATCACTTGTGCATCTCCAAGTGGAGGAACAATGACATTGTGTAGGATTCTGTCCTGGTTCCGTGTAAAAAGGGGTTCAGGGCAGGACCCACAGAACTATGTACTCGCCTCTCCCTCCCCCCCCCCCCCCCCGGAGCGGGAGGGCGCAC
>NW_008583455.1:0-4136 GCF_000691845.1 Merops nubicus | reverse complement strand
TGGAAAAAAAATGATGTATATTGTTTAACAAGGAACAGAAAATGAAAAAGGGAGGTAAGGAAAATAATATATACAAAGATTAGGGGAAAATATGAAAAAATAGAGTATACAAAACCCTCAGAAATGGTTCCAGGGTCCCACGGAGTGAAAGGACAACTTCCCTCTCCGAGCTCCAAGGCAGGAGTGAGTTAGCACCCACTTTCTGCCTCTTATCAGAGTGTGTGTGGGAAGGGGAGGGAATACAATGGTTCACCCCCACCCGGGGTCCTCCCAGTTGCTGGAAGGTCACGACCCCATTCCAAGCCTCAAACCACAACAGATTCATTTCACCTGACTTTAGGAACCTTGAAGTTATACAATTCATAGGGAGTTATACAGGCTTTCTGTAGTTGGCTTAGAAAGACGGACACTGTGAGAGCTGTCTGGGAAAACTGGATAAGAGAAATCTTGTCCACGATGGCAGTTTCATGAGAGTAGTGAAGTCTAAAAAGATTAACCAGTATTTTTGCATGTGGTATTGCTTGTGCTACCAGTAGTGGTTTTATGTATCATATTTTCATAAAAATCACTCAGTCGCTTAGATGTAACAAACATCCTAAGCCAATAGCGCTATCAATCAGGTTATTTTTACAAGACAAACTCTATAGCTAGCAGATGTTAAAAGAGTCAACACTATCTTTTTATTTATTGTTGAGTTATAAGCTGGAATTAGTAGTTTTCCTCTCTTGCAGTGCATGCTCAGCACATACCAGACATTCAATTCTTTGCCATTGTTTGGACAGACCTGTGTAGTACTTAGTTTTGCAGATGAGGGAATAGCTGATGTAGCACATTTGATTTACTTACATCTGCAGTAAAAGTTTTTCTGGAAGAAAACTTTTCAAAAATGAAAAAATCATCTCATATAACACAATGGAGACCCTAGAAAACTTCAGCTTCAGTCTCCTGTTAAGTGAAGAGTTATCACTGTCATCAGAATGCCTCAGTCAGCAGAACTGGAACATGTATAATAAAGTCATATTGTTCACTGTGGTGATAAGAATTGATTTTAAAAATACAGCTGTCAAGCTTGCTAAGAAGCAGGATAGAAATATACAGAAGAGTAGGAGAAAAAGAAGCAGCTGGACAAAGTGTTCAGCTTTGTTTCATTCATCACTCTCTAAATGATATCACTTCAAGACAGGAAAACTGGACTAGCAGAAATACAGAGCTGGCTTTTTTAGGCAGTCTCAGGAAATTTGCATTTGTGGGAGCAAGTGAGAATCTCTCCCAGACCCAGCCCTCCCTGTACTGTTCAAGGTTCTCCAGCAGGTCCCTGGGGCTTCCGCCCACCAAGGATGCAGCTCCTTGCCTGCTGTGAGTGCTGGCATGTCTCCATGCTGAGGCACAGTGCTGGGTGGGAAGGAGTGCATGATGGACTGAGTCTGCAGGAAGGAAACTATGGCTGGGAAGGTGTTTGAATTAGGGGATACCTGAGGAAGTGACCTCCCTGCCTGCCAGAAGCGAGGGGAGTGGAAGGAGCAGCTGCAGCAATACAGAAGGTCTCTCTCTCCCTCCCTGGTTTGTGGAAAGCCATAATTTCTCATCTGCAATGACTGCTCTTGTCAGCTTGTCAACCTGCTCCACGAAATGCTTTGTGCCTTTTGCCAGATGTGAGAAAGGTGTGCCTGTGTCCCTCAAATCCAGTCCCTTGTGGTCATAGGCATCACAGCCGGTAAATCCAAAATGGTATGCAAAAGACATTCAATCTGTTCCTCCTTCTCCTGGACGAAACATTTATCCTCAATCCTCTAAAGATATTTTTCAAGAAAGACAAAGCAATTCAGAGACTGCAGTATGGCACAGGAAGAGAGTTGCAGCGAGCACAAATACGGCAGAGCATCTGCCCACTCCACCACTGTGATCCACGCTCCAGAGCAGGGGGACCTCACTCCCCCGAGTCAGTGCCAGGGCAGGAAGGCGAGGCTGTACTTCTATGATCCTCAGCTGTGAGATGTAGCAACACATTAATCATCATCTGAGGTAATTGCTTATGGATGCATATGGATCTATTTCCAAATTGCACTTCAAGAAATGTTACTCTTGGAGTCACGTGAAGAGTTATGAGTTTACAGTTCCATTTACAAAATAAAACCAAAGGCAGAAACCCAACAAAGCGGAGAACTGAATGGAGTTTTGCAAAATGTAGCCCTGGATCACAAAGCTGGGCATGGCTTGCTCCTAGGCACTGCTCTTTGCCAAAGAGGGAATGGAGGAAAAGTGAAATGAATGCCACAGTGCAGCTTGCACATTCAGCTACATAGCTATGTGACTGCGTGAAATTAATCCTGAGCAAACGCACCCTGCAGCGAGAGTGAGCTGGGTAATAGAACACTCCCCTGCCAGAAACCCAACAGCCTGTCTATGGCACAGGACAATGCTCTGCTCCTACTGCTGCCCTCACTAAATCTGCCCTGCTAGAAAGCCATTAGAGGCACAATATATTTCCCTTTTTTTCGATTAGTAAGAATATTACCAGCATGAATTACATATTACATTCCTATAAAATTCAATTTCTAGCAATTTCAGTGTGACCTGGAACCATTTCAAAGAGATTGCACCAAATATTAACCTGGAGAAAATATGAATATAAAATACAATTCAAGAGAAACCGTTCATTTTGCCTGAATAGGGGAGAATAAAATCAGCCCTGCTCAGAGTTTCACAGTCAGGAGTATATGAAACAATGAATTTCCTGCTGTCAGGAGCATTAAAGCAGTAGATCTCGGTATGTTTTCCAGACAAATTGATTTGTTTTTATCCATTATCACATTAAGTGTGATGGCCACTGAAGAAAGAGATTGCTACAAGAGGCAACAGTTGTTTATTGAAAAGGACAAAGTTGTCACAGCTTGTAAAGAGGGGTTTCTGTTTGTCTGTTAGCTTTAAGCTACTGGTTTCCTTTCAAAGGATAGAGCTTCCTCAGGTAGAGAAAGAACTGTGGGAAGCCCTAGTTAACTGAACAGACTCAACCATCACAGTGGTTCCTCCTTCCTTCAGAACACAGCCCCCTATCTAGTAAGAACTGATATAATTTCAGTGACATAAGCAGGACTACATCTGGCAGTTAGTTGTGAAGTTGTCAGACACAAAATGAACAAAGCACTGAGCTTATTCTCCATCATTTTGCTTCTGGGTGTTTTTCTCTAGAATATGATTTCACCATATTTACTTCCTAACATACTCTAGCAATTTCTTGTTGGCATTGAAGCTGAATGTTGCTGGGGGTTCAAATACAGAGAGCTGGTATACAGCACGTGCAGGTGGGAGGAGAATCTGATCCTATGCTGCCAGCTAAAGTTTCGCTCTTCCAGTTACAAATGATGAATGACACCGTTCTATTCCAGGACCCAAAGCTGTACATAGCCTCAAATGAAAGTAACTTAGTCATCAGTAAGCTGATAACACAGTAGTTCTGCAGATCTCAATGCAGCCCAAAGCATCACAGCATGAAATCATTGTATCAGAAGCCCATGGAGTTTCATGCATGCCTAAAATAAATGCTGAGGTGGTTAGATACCACAGAAACTTAACGGGAAGGAAATCTGATGGGCACTGCCATTTTTATCTTGTGAAATCATTGTTCTTTAGGATGAATTTTCTGTTTCTCAGCAGAAAAACTAGCTGTATTTTGTTTTAACAGGCATAAGTTACTGAAGGAAATAATGACTCGTGACACAAACCATGACAGACTTCTCAGGACACCTGAACCTCTGCTTTTGGCCACCTGTAAGTGGCAGCCACTTCCATTAGCAGTTGAAACACTTCTAGTCACCCCACGATGTCTTGTCTCCTTCATGCTTTAACTTAATAAAGATTAAAGATAATGTCCTGGTGTGACAATCAGCCACCTGTAAAGCAAAGGCTGACTACCTGCTGGTTTGATGCTGCAGCTGTAATATGTTCTGGGGAACTCAACATCTACCTTAGGAAAGCGTCTCTGGCTCAGCCAGGAGATGCTGAGCTGCTGTTGTTACAGGGAAACAGAGTCGATTGACCAGAATCATAGAATAATAGAATGTCTAGGCTGGAAGGGACCTCCAAAGGTCATCTAGTCCAACTATAGTCCCCCACTGTAAGCAGGGACATCTCCAACT